>NC_137502.1:8152500-8165000 GCF_041902795.1 Electrophorus electricus | reverse complement strand
AAGAGTGTGCACCCACCTACACACGTGCACATACACACACACACACACACACACACACACACACACACACACACACACACACACACACACAGGTTCAAAAGGCCGCCATTCAACCTGCTGCACCTGTGAAGTTTTTATGGATAGTTAAGAAGGCTCCTAAACCTTCCAATTGTCCTCTTGCCCATGCTTTGCACAAGACACACACACTAGACGACTCTAAGCAGCAGTACCTCCCAATACAAGCTTCCCCCAGCCCAGAGTGACCCCGCCTCCTTTAAGACAGAACATAGCCATGAAGTCCTCCACCTGTGTGACCTCTGACCTCAATTATACACACATCTTTTCCCAGTTCCCTGATGCCTGGGACCTGCGCAGGAGTTCTGGTGCTAAGTGCTAAAGTGTCTCACACACACACACACAGAGTCGGAGAGGCCGGAGTAGCTGGAGGTCTAGACTCTGTTGCGGACCCTTTCTCCCCCCCAACCCTCTTCACCCGACTCTCTGCTGTGGGGGGCGGGGGCGCGGGCGCGTGCTGCTTTAGGAGAGGGGGCTCTGGGGAGGTCTTTGCGGTTTCAGCCAAGATCAAAGGACAGTTTGTTTTCCAGTCCTCCCGTGACTCACTGTCAGGCAGCACAATGCCCCATTTTTTCAAAGGCCAGGCTGAGCTCCAGTGCCCTGAACCTAGCACCTGGGGGGGGGATCAGAGAGACAGGGAGAAAGAGAGAAAAAGAGAGAGAAAACGCCATCCAGAGCGGCTCATTCTCCATGGCCCCAGTACCATCTGTCTCACTGCACTGTAACTGTTAAGACGCAGCCCTGTACGAAGGTGACACTAGGTGGCTACGAACGGGTGCTGTGAGGAGGTCTAACCCCTCTATAGGCAAGTAAGGTATATGAATGTCTCAACGCCCCCTACGCGGGGCAACTCTGTCTCTTCCTAGCTCTCTTGACTTTAATTAAGTCACACAGTACTTCTACTTACACTCACTAGGCAGGATTAAAACAAAAATTCTGCTGACTCCACAGCCAACCACTAGCAGTTGATACGATGCCCGGGACTACAGCAATCCTGGCTTAAAAGGGCCAGAGGCCACCCAGGTCTCTCTTCAGGCACAGACCTGGACACCTTCTAGGCGGACTCTGGTCCTGCTTTATACTAGGAGCCCCTCCCCCCACTAGAGCAGGGGCATACCATTCACTGGTTCTGGGAGACACGAAGAAATGAACAAAACAGAAAATGCAATAATCACATTAATATATCAACAAGCAGTAGCAAAATTATGGCCATTTCATCGTTAATACGTGTGTACACTTCCTCCATAAAGACGATCGATGATCAGGTAGCTTAATCTGAAAAATATCTCTCTATTACAGTCATCCTTGCAACGTTTTCCCCTTTCTCCAGGATCTGAATGGACTGTTCTGGACCTGTAACGGGTTGGTGTTGGGCACATTGTCATCCTGGAGTGTGAAAACAGGTCTGGTGATGTGTTAGGGTTTGAGTGAGACCAGCCAAAGCCGAGACTTCTGGGTCACAGAGACCCATGACACAAATGTTTTGAGGAACAGATAGTGTACTGGAAACTAACTGGATCCAGGAATATGCAGGCACACACACACACACAAACACACAAACACATATAAGAATGCATTCAGTCTCTTAAGGATTCTTGTTTCACAGAAAAAAAGATCTTAAAAATATGGAAGCACACAACACACACAAAGGTGGGTAGAGAGTACACAAGACAAAACACCACACACACACACACACACACACACACACACACACACACACACATACACACACACACACACACACAGTGAGGCATCCAGGCTCGAGCAGCTCCACAGAAGTCTTCCTTCTCTAAATTTGGATGGATTCTCTTTCCTTTTCTCAGCCAATTTAGGACAAACAGCCCTCCCACCATCCATCCATCCATCCATCCATCCATCCATCCATCCATCCATCAATCAATCCATCAATCCATCCAGCCTCCTTACAGAATCTTCACACCCCCCCTGCGCCAAACCCAACCACCCAACCACCCACCCCGAAAACGCAATTCCAGAGATCCTCAGTCGTCTCTCTCCAATGTCTCCACGTAAATGGGAATCAGCTTCCAGGAGCTTGGAAATAAATCCCCTCAAATTCTGCAGGATTTGGGCCGAGGAGCGCAAGCTGGAGCCTCACGAGCTGTTGCCAGCGCCATCAGGACGTGGACCGTTCTGTCTGCGCAGCCCGAGAACGCAGCTATCCTCCCCTGGAGGAGAGGGGTGGTCCAAAGCCACAGCGGCCAACAGGCTTCCGCAGTCTTTTCCTAACCCCCGGGATGAGTGGCACACACTGTACTGGACCGGGAGGAGTAATATGGTCATCAGGGCAGGCGTGGTCTGATTGGATTTGTCATTGGACAAGGCATGGAGCAGGCAATACAGAAGGGTCAGGGTTTGTTTAATAAAGCAATCAGATGCCTGATTACACACGTGCGTGCGCGCACACACACACACACACACACACACACACACACACACACACACACACACACATGCGCACACGCGCACACACACACATGCACGCATGCACACACGCGCACACACACACACACACACACACACACACACACACTCCAGATTTGTGTCCTTTTCTGCTCCAGGTCTGACCTCTCCTTCTGAGCCTTACGCATAGTTATCACAAGTGCCTCTTGGGAAATGTAGTATTTCCTGCTCTGGGGTGGATTATGCAGCATTAATAAGAGAAAGATCACATACCCAGCAGTGTCTCCGATTACACTGCACAACTGTTTTGCATACAAACCAGAGGAAGTCTAGAAAAGTCTGAAATGCGACAAAACTGAGATGAATGAGGGGGGTTTTTGCTTTCTGTCTGTCTATGTCTATTAGGACAGGCTGAGTGTGTGCAGAACACCATGTGTTTAAATCCACTCTATGCGTCATTAATCGTTAAACTCAGGCAATACTGCCAGCGACTGCATGGATCTGCTGTCATGCCAAATACCTCATTGACTGCACACTGAATAATCGCACACTCACAGGGTTTACTCTCAATACAGGACAGCTCACACACACACGTGCGCTCACATGCACAAAAACAAAAAAAAACAACACACAGAGATTCCTGACTCCATCTCTCCTCACTGTCCATCTGGACAATTCCAAAGTTACTCACACACACCCACACACACACACACACACCCACACACCCAGAAAGATACTTCGGCACAAATGTGAGTGTGCTCTCTGTCCATGTATTACCAGAGTCCACTTTCTGTTATCAGTGGAATGTGCCATAGGAGTGCTTTCATGCTCATACGCAAGACTACAAGACTACATGATACATACACACACACACACACACACAGACACACATAATGTATTAGCTCGCTGGAACCTGCTTACACTATACTGTCCAAAAAAAAAAAGGTTGCTGGGAGGTCATGTGACTAGCTATTAATTACCTAACCAATGCAGTTTTGAGTGTGGGGAGTCCTCAACACCCAGAGGACATGCCAGCATCTGACGTGAGAGGCGATGCTCTGAGTATCGTCCTATCATTTCCCTCCTACTTACCTCATGTTTTACCTGGAGGGCAGGCGTGCCACGCTAGTAGCCTACATTCGCTCCCCCGCACCCTGTGGCGTAGTTACGGAGGCACGCCAGGCTTAAGCCATCTCTCTCTATATAAAGCGTCTGCGGAGCTCTCATTACATCGGCTAATTTGGAGCCGGTCGACGACAGACCCCCACCGCTCCACTCGCCTGCTTCCCGGAGGAAGCGGCGAAACCGTGAAGTGGGCACGCGCGGAGCGCGCACGCGGCAGTAAAACACGGGTGACCGGGCAGAAAGGCGACGGCGAAAAAGTTGGGGGGAAGGAATGTTTAAAAGAGTCTGCCTGCGCAAGCGCACATTCAGGGCAGGGGAGCGAAGGAGAAAAGTGAGCAGATGTGCAACTTTTCTCATGGCGTACAAGTAAGGACAGCAGTGCTTCAGAGCAGATCACATATCACTGTGGGACAGAGCACCTGTTTCCTCCCACCACGGGAGCCATTACTGTTACACCCTCTCCCTCCCCCTCGCACTCTCTCTCCCTCTCACCCCCCTCCCCCCACGCCTGTCCGCTAACATCAACCATTAGATCATGGCTTGGCTCAGGGCAAAAACACCTTGACATCCAGCAATACCTCCCACTGGCCCCTGGCCTGCACGCCCGGGTTCAGATGTCGAAGAGGATATGGTGGGGGGGGGTCACAGAGCTGAGAGGGAAGGTAGAAAAACAGCTTTCGCCCTCTCGCCCTCTCGCCCTCTCGCCCTCTAATCACTTGTTGCTTAAGATGAAGCAGAACAGCTGGTGTGTCTCTACCAAGCCCTGTCTCCTGTACACCCACTCAGAGAGACACACGCACACGCTTTCTCTCTCTCTTTCTCTCTCTCTCTGTCTCTCATTCGCAGACACGCACATGCCCACACGCACACTGAAGATGAATGACACACACAGATGTTCAGGCTCGCGGCTCACGCCCCGCGGCCTAGCCGAATCCCTTCTTCTCTGTCGCCGCCCCGGAGAGCAGCGCTTAGCGCCCCAGCCAAACAGCTGCACGTGGGGAGGCCGGCCGAACGTGGCAGGACGTGACAGGACACGACAGGACGCGGCAGGACGTGACAGGACGCGACAGGATGCCAAGCCATGCTGCCAGTCGCCAAGCGCTACTGGTGAATCACAGCGGGGCGCAAACCCAAACTCTCGCTGAGGTGCAGCCCTGCATAAATCTCTGCATTTAACAATGTGCACGGATCATTTCTGATTATTTATACTGCATTCTCTAACTGGCTGCATCGTTGCCTTTCTTTTTTAGCCGCACACACACTGCACACGCATACGCACACGAGAACTTCTTGCTGCTGCAGCGTATCGGCTGAGTTTCACTCCTAGGTTAGCAGGTGTGCACACTGTCATGCTTCCCCAAACAGCCACTCCTTGGTGGGCCGAGGGGCTCGGGCCGCCCTGCCACCCTGCCATGCTGCCCTGGAAAGGCCCTGCCAAGAACCGGGGCCCAGCAGGGTGGAACATTTACTGGAACAGTGTCAAAGTAAACAACAACAAAATTGGCTGATCCTTCACAGAGTAAGTCACTGAAAATGCCAAAGTGCCCCCCGCCCCCCCCGACACACACACAAGATCTCCTCCCACACACACACCCACACTGTTTCTCTTACGTAAACTGCATAACCACATCATCGTGCATTCTTACCTTGCATCCGCTGTGAACACACTCTCTGTACCCTTTCACACATACCCCCAGAAGACAAAGCTTGCCTCAACACCCAGTGCAGCCCCGGGGTGTTTCTCAGTGGCAGTCAGGGCACAAAAACCTACTCCTTATCTCTGCTTATGATGGATGTCATCACACAGGCCCAGTCAGAGACGATAAACAGCACTCAGAGCGTCTAGCTCTCCCGTTCCCTGACTTTGGGCCACGGGTGGAAGACGCACGGTTTTCCTCTCCCATAAACGTTATTGCCCCTACAAACGTCCTATTGCTCCTCCTGCCAAGCGGGTTATGGAGCGCCAAGAGCCGTAAATCGAATCATTGCGGCGTGCGGCGACGGATCTGGTGCAAACGGACGCTAACGCGTGTACCAGAGCCAGAAGCCACATGCTTACCTTGTGTCTGGTGGCAGCAGGAGCCGTGCGGTCCGCCCCGCCGTCGCGCTTCATGTTCTGGCCGGCCAACACCATGGACTTACATTCCACGCAGGAGCCGATGGTGAGCCGCTTGCCGTCGTCCACCACCAGGGTACGGCTGACCCGCGGGGCGTACAGGAAGACGGGCAGGCGGGCGACGCTCACTGCCCACAGGCCCAGTGGCCTCCTCTTCTCCCGCCGGCAGAAGAAACAGACGAAGGAGTCACAGCTGTACTGGCGGGACCAGGGGCTGCTGGACGGGCCGGCGCCCGAGCCCTCATGCTGGGCCCACTGGCCCAGAAGGTCATGGTAGCAGAGGGCACAGGCCGACACCAAGCCGGTGGCGTCGGCCGGGCGAGCGCGAGGCGCCGGTGGGTGCACGGCAAGAAAGGGGAAGAAAGGCTCCTTTTCTCCGCATCGACCGGGGGGGTTGACGTGCAGCTGGTGGTCCGCCCCCACTGAGAGTTCCGTCCCACACAGGTAGCAAGCCGAGGTATGGCCTGTCGCCGCGGCCACCCGGACGGAGGTGGAAATGGTCGCCTGCGCTACCCCGGGTCCGGTCGAGAGCCCCCCCCCTCCGGCGGCCTGGTGGTATCTGCCAAGGAAGGTGCTGACAGAGGCGATGAGCTCCTCGCTGAGGCAGAGGCGGTACGCAGCCCAGATGTCCTCCAGGATGACGTGACAGGCGGCACAGCAGTGCACCTGCCCGTCGCGCATGCCCCGGGCATTAGGCGGGCATGGCAGCTGGTTTATGAAAGGGAAGTACATCACGCCTCGGGCCTTACCTGCCCCGGCCCGGGCGTACGCCACTCTCACCTCTCCCCGGCAATCCTGCCCGCACAGGTAGCAAGCCTCCCTAGCGGGGTGCGCCAGAGGCAGAGAGGCCAGGGTGTGAGCAAGGGGCTGGATCTTGGGCGCGAGGTCCCCCCACTGAGGCCTGGCCCCGTCGGCGCTGCCAGACGGGGACAGGGCGTCGGTGGAGGCCACATCGAGCGGGACCACATACAGGCGCTGGAGCACGGGCACGGCGGCCAGCTCGAAACCCCGCCACTGCTGCATGAGTGACGAGTGGCAGCTGGCACACACCAGCGTGCAGCCGCCCGGGCTGAGGGGCACGGCGCCTGGCGGAGGTGTGTGGAGCCACAGGACGGGGAAGAAGGGCTCATCGGCGGCTCGCTCCTGTTTCTGCACGCACACCTTGAAGCGCCGGCCCGGGGACAGCCTGCCGCCGCAAATGTAGCACGCGCACTCGTCGACAGACAGACCGGGCTGATGCCTGGCTACCTGCGCGGCTTCTGCCTGGCCGTCAAGCGGGGGAGCGGCACGCTCCCTTGCGCTGCTCCCGTCTTCCCGCTCGTCGTCGCTCGTTACGTTAATCTCGTTGCTGTCAGACGCGTCGGAGTCGCCGGACGCGTGAAACTGATGAAGAGCATAGTGCCGCGCGGGGATGTCGGCGTCGGGCTGGCAGGCAACCTGCGCGCCAACAGGTGACAGGGGCGCACTTACATCGCCAACATCTGCGCCTTTACGGCCCGGGCGAAAGAGAAGATGCTGCAGTCTCGCGTTACAGCTGCTGTCGGCCGGGGGCTGGCGCACGGCGGCATGTATGGCATTTCGCTCCGGTAGCCGCTGCTTGTTGCGCATGATGATTCCGTTGTCTTGCACAGGTGTCTCGACAGAAGGGCCGCCATACCCGTGCGGTGCCAGACTCTCCTGGAACTGGGCCAGCGACACCGACGACATATGGTTCATCATTTTAGATGCACGCCGGGGCGGCACGACGCCGTCCGCTTTCGGCGTTTCCTGAGCGGCGTAGACACTGACAGGGTAACGGATCGCCCGCTGCGAATCGGGACTGCTTTTAACACCGACGGCGCAGTTGTTCCTCGCACCATCCCTGGACCCTCTGCTAACGCCAGAGGCTTTTAGAAACCCGTCCTTATTCCCACCTCTGTCCATCACATCCGCCTCTTGGTCGGACACGTTTTCGTTGTCGGAGAAAGACGAGAGATCCGATTCGTTGCCCTCGCAGTTCTGACTGCCGCCGCTCCCTCTCCTCTCCAGGTCGTAGGTGATGTTCCATTCTTGGGGAACCCGGCGCGCGTCGCACTGATACGGCCTCTTTAGCCAGTACATGCGCTTCTCGATCGGCGTGCGGCTCCGCTCGAACGAGTTCCACTGCTCCCCGAGGAAGCAGTGGCACACTGCGCAGACCAGAGCGTGACCGTCCGGGCTGACTTCCTCGGCGCCCGGTGCCGGCTCCTGGCTCTGCAGGAACGGGAAAAACGGACCGCTCTCTCGCTGATGTTGCACTTGCAACTTTTGCTCTTTTCCTGCGCTCACGCCGCTTCCGCATATAAAGCAGTGGACCGATGTCATACCGTTACGGGCTGGTTTGCGTGCGTCGCCCGGCGATGCACGCTCGTCCGCGGGCAAAGCCGCAGCCATGAGCCGGCGTTTCCTCGATACCGGCGCCGTATCCTTATCGCGGAGGTCGCTCATTTTCCACGCGGAACGACATCCGTGTCAAAAAGTCACGACAACGACACGGTGAATCGAAACGTGGCGCCGTAACCCGTGCTTTGCATGCACTTACATACATGCAAGTGAAACTCGCATGTAAACTTCAGACTTCAGCAATCTCGCACAACGACCGCGAGCTCATTCGGAGGTGTTCCGAAAGCCTAGAAAATCCCGTGAAAGCGCACATAGGTCTCGAGAAAAGAGCGACGTCCTGTATTACATCCAGCCGTGTGCGTTCCGGCGAAAATCCATGAGTAATTTGAGAAGATAACCCTTGTTAGAGTCGCGGGTCGCCTCTCCTCTAGCGAACTTCCCTGCGCTCTGCAAACTTTGGCTGCTAACTTGCTCACACTGTACACAGCGCCATCTCCAATTTACCAGATCCGTTTCAGGGGAACCACGACGCGGCTCCCACGTTCTTGCAGCTCGCCCAAACACTGAGCCTCCGGCGCTGCCTCTCAACATCTGTCTCTCAACATCTGTCTTGTAAAATGACCACCAAGAGAACAGAAGCGCAACTTCACAGCCCGTCCTTTTACGTTAAACAAACGATCGAAACCTTGAGGATTAACACACATTCTCACTTTCCACGCAACCTACATTTACGCGTTACATTTGACCCGCCTCCCCTAACCCCGCTATCAGCTTGGAATTATAACTCATAACGTACTGGCAGAAAGTTTATTTCTATGTAAAAAAAAATGTCTATCGAGTACGTGATCACTCCCTACAAACACACACACACACACACACACACAGAGAGAGAGAGAGAGAGAGAGAGAGAGAGAGAGAGAGAGAGAGAGAGAGAGAGAGAGAGAGGAAAACCATCCTTTTAGAATGTTATTTCTAATCAAATGTTAAAGGAAATAACCTTTGTTCTTTATCTGCTTTATTTTTTCCTTATTACTTACAATGCAAGCTGCTGTGTAATAGTGAAAGCGAATGAACTGTCGTGCTCACCACGCCAGAAGTGCACGTGTTTAAACGCGCATGGCTCAGATGTAGGTGCTACTTGAGCATCTGCCTAAGTGACAGAAGCTTTGGTGGCCCAGTAAACCTTAGTCACACCCTAAAACCATATACCTTATTGAAGGGAACTTAGTTACAAACACACACACACACACACACACACACACACACACACACACACACACACACACACACACACACACACAAACACACATTCACCATGTTTTCCAGGGAGGTCAGCAGTCAGACCCATATTGCATATGTGCTTCCAGGCAGTAGTGATTTCATTCTCCCCCTGACTCGTCTCATACATGACTCAGGAAAAGCAGCATGAGCACGCCTTTCAGCGTTTGGGTGTGGCTTCCTCTGTGACCTACACAGGAGTCGTCTATGACCAATCGAATCTCCCTCTCAGAGATGAAATAGGGAAATTAGCAGCTCAGCTAGGAAGGAGCACTGGCTAGCAGATCAGGTACACCGACATGGAAGTATTAAATAAAGGCTTGACATGTGTGTTTCCTCTTTCTCTGTTTCATCTCTCTCTCTCTCTTTCTCTCTTTCGCTCTGTCTCTCACTCTCTCTCTCTCTTTCTGTCTCTCTCTCTTTCTCACACACACACACACACACACACACACACACACACACACACACACACACACACACACACACACACAGAAGCTGTTTTCAGCCTCCCACCACCTTGTTTTTACAGAAACTCACAAAGTGGTTTCAGAATTCATTAAAAGTCGTTTCCTCAGTACATATAGAGCCACAATACTACAGTCATCCAAACACGGGTGTGTTTCACGGACAACACTAGAGTTATCCAAACACTGGTGTGTTTCAACCACAACACCAGAGTCACGTAAACACTCTTGTGTTTCATCCATAATACTAGACTCATGCAAACACTGTTTTGTTTCATCCATAACACTAGAGTCATCCAAACACTGTTGTGATACATCAACAACACTAGAGTCATACAAACACTGTCATGTTTCATCCACAATGCTAGAGTCATTCAAACACTGGAGTGTTTCACCCGCAACACTAGAGTCATCTAAATCCTGTTTTATTTATTCCACAACACTAGAGTTATCCAAACACTGGTGTGTTTCACCCACAACAATAGAGTCATCCGAACACTGTTGTGTTTCATCCACAACACTACAGTCATCCAAACACTGCTGTGTTTCATCCATAACACTAGAGTCATCCAAACACTGTTGTGTTTCACCCATAACACTAGTCATCCAAACACTGTTGTGTTTAATCAACAACACTGTAGTCATTCGAACACTGTTGTGTTTCATCCACAATACTAGATTCATCCAAATACTGTTGTTTTTCATACACAACACTAGAGTCAACCAAACACTTGTGTGTTTCATCCACAACACGAGAGTCATCCAAACACTGGTGTGTTTCATCCATAACACTACAGTCATCCAAACACTGTTGTGTTTCATGCACAACACTAGAATTATCCAAACACTGCTGTGTTTCATCCATAACACTAGAGTCATGCAAATACTGTTCTGTTTCATGCGCAACACTAGAGTCATCCAAACACTGTTCTGTTTCATCTATAACAATAGAGTCAACCAAACATTATTGTGTTTCATCGACAACACTGTTGTATTTCATCCACAATACTAGAGTCATCCAAACACTGTTGTGTTTCATCCACAATGCTAGAGTCATTCAAACACTGGAGTGTTTCACCCGCAACACTAGATTCATCCAAACACTGTTGTGTTTCATCCACAATACTACAGTCATCCAAATACTGTTGTCTTTCATCCATAAAACTAGAGTCATCCAAATTCTGTTGTGTTTCATCAATATCACTAAAGTTATCCAAACATTGTTGTCTTTTATCCACAATGCTAGTCATCCAAACACTGGTTTGTTTCACTCACAACGCCAGGGGTCATCCAAGCAGGGGTGTGTTTCACCAACAACACTAGAATCATCCAAACACTGCTGTGTTTCAGCCATGATGCTGGAGTCATCCAAACACTGTTGTGTTTCATCCATAACACTAGAGTCATCCAAACACTGTTGTGTTTCATCAACAACACTGTAGTTATTCGAACACTGTTTTGTTTCATCCACAACACTAGAGACATCCAAACACTGGAGTGTTTCATCCATTGCACTAGAGTCATGCAAACAATGTTGTGTTTCATCCACAACACTAGAGTGTTCCAAACACTGTTGTGTTTCATCCACAACACTACAGTCATCCAAATACTGTTGTCTTTCATCCACAACAATAGTGTCATCCAAACACTTTTGTGTTTCATCAATATCACTAAAGTCATCCAAACATTGTTGTCTTTCATCCACAATGCTAGTCATCTAAACACTGGTTTGTTTCACCCACAATGCCAGGGGTCATTCAAGCAGGGGTGTGTTTCACCAACAACACTAGAATCATCCAAACACTGCTGTGTTTCAGCCATGACGCTGGAGTCATGCAAACACTGTTGTGTTTCATCCACAATGCTAGAGTCATCCAAACAATGTTTTGTTTCATCCACAACACTAGAGTCATCCAAACACTTTCATGTTTCATCCACAATGCTAGAGTCATTCAAACACTGGAGTGTTTTACCTGCAACACTAGAGTCATCAGAACACTGTTGTGTTTCATCCACAACACTACAGTCATCCAAATACTGTTGTGTTTCATCAGTATCACTAGAGTCATCCAAACACTGGTTTGTTTCACCCACAACACTAGAGTCATCCAAGCAGGGGTGTGTTTCACCAACAACACTACAGTCATCAAAACACTGGTGTGTTTCATCCACAATGCGAGAGTCATCCAAACACTCGTATGTTTCATCCATAAAACTAGAGTCATGCAACCACTGCTGTGTTTCATCGACAACACTAGAGTCATTCAAACACTGGTGTGTTTCATCCATAACACTACAGTCATCCAAACTCTGTTGTGTTTTATCCATTACATTAGAGTCATGCAAACACTGTTGTGTTTCATCCACAACACTACAGTCATCCAAACACTGTTGTGTTTCATCCATTACATTAGAGTCATGCAAACACTGTTGTGTTTCATCCACAACACTAGAGTCATCCAAACACTGTTGTGTTTCATCCACAACACTAGCGTCATCCAAACAATGTTTTGTTTCATCCACAACATTAGAGTCATCCAAACACTGTTGTGTTTCATCCACAACACTGGTCATCCAGACACTGTTATGTTTCATCTACAGCACCAGTCATCTGAACACTGTTATGTTTCGTCCACAACACTAGAGTCAACCAAATACTC
>NC_137502.1:8140000-8142500 GCF_041902795.1 Electrophorus electricus | reverse complement strand
GCAGATCTTCAGACAATGGGATCTCCTTTAATAGTGTGCCACTCTGTTATCTCAGCTGAGATGATTGGAGAGTACCACCATGCCTTTTTACAGTGCAGTGCCACTGAAGTAAAACCGAAACCAGATGAAAGGAAAATGCTCGTGTTCGTAAAAAGAAGCGCTTCCGCCACATTGCAAAGTGCGCTGTGGTTTTGTGGTAGGTGCTGTGCTAAATACGCAGAGGGGCTCGGTGAAGAAGAGAAGCTGAGGACCTGCAGTGTGTTTAGAGCGCTGTCTGCGTGTCCCACGAGTACTCGCAATGCAAGCAAACGCACACACACACACAAACACATAAGCGTACATGCGCACACACCCACAAAGACAGATGCAGATGCAAAATAAAAGTGGGTCTCTCCCACTTTGATTTGAGCGTAAAGTGCCAGGGTGGACCCGTCCGGCAGGGCCCAAAACTCATCCTCCCCCTCTGCTTTCATTTCCCTTACCTCTGTCATTCGAGGTCATGACATGACGCACTGCTGTTCAGAGCTGCCAGACAGGGCCGCAGAGGGGAAACGAGAGAAATATTTAGAGAGGGCATATTTAGAAATAAATATTAGAAAAAGAACCGTCAAAAAGACACGCTCACAAAGTTCCCTATTATATTATGTGTGTTTTGCAGTGTGCGAAGGTCAGTGCAGCAACGTCATGAGAATAGTCGGTGAGTGTGATAACCACAACTCAGACATGTACATGCAAGAGCACACACGCACACGCGCGCACGCACGCACAAAAATCTTTGTCCTTCTGTTCTGTGTGAGGCTTGATGAGAAACACAGAATCATGCGTCGCTCGAATTCTCTTCTCTCTCACAGACACTCTTAAATCTTTCACCTTCGAATGGAAAAAGAGATTCAGATGAGGGCCGATGACAGCGCCGTAAGATTGACAGCCTGCACAATTACGGTGTTGAACCCCTTTTGCCATGCTGCTTCACGGTCTTGCTCTCCCTCTCTCGCTCTCTCTCTCTGTCTCTCTTTTCTCTCTCTCTCCATATCCCTCCATCTGGCTTGTGTAGCTGCCTAAAGCTCATAAAAATCAGCGTATAAAAAGCAAAGATAAAGTGAACAGCGATGGGCCTTGCCGGAGTCGCCCATGTTATTTTGGCTCCAGATTGACGCAGCTCACCCAGTCCCTCAGCCCCAGACCAGCAGAGACTGCCTGCAGGGTCGGAGTGTCCCGACAGACCCCTCACAGCCTGCAGGGTCGGAGTGTCCCGACAGACCCCTCACAGCCTGCAGGGTCGGAGTGTCCCGACAGACCCCTCACAGCCTGCAGGGTCGGAGTGTCCCGACAGACCCCTCACAGCCTGCAGGGTCGGAGTGTCCCGACAGACCCCTCACAGCCTGCTGGGTCGGAGTGTCCCGACAGACCCCTCACAGCCTGCAGGGTCGGAGTGTCCTGACAGACCCCTCACAGCCTGCAGGTTCAGAGTGTCCCGACAGACCCCTCACAGCTTGCAGGGCCAGAGTGTCCTGACAGACCCCCTCCACAGCCTGCAAGGACAGAGTGTCCCGACAGACCCCCAACAGCCTGCACGGGGCCACGAGACGCCCTGCTGGCTGGTGCACACGTCCCACGTTACCGGCATATGGGAAACACAGCACTGTGTGCCGGTGGCCCGCGAAACACACTTCACAGTGCGACTTTACAACCGCTTTATGACAGTTTATGCTTGCCTTGTGAATACTGCAGATACAGCCCTTTTCTCATTTCACTGAATGCTGTAATTCAGAAAAGACTTGGAAATGACCACTGCTAACCGCACTGCCAGAGAGGAGGGGGGGAACGATTCCTGACTTCCTGTCATATATTTTCTTGCACTGCTGAAAGCTTCCAGTAGGCTGCAAGATAGTGGAATGTGTCAGCGAGTGTGTAC
Organism: Electrophorus electricus; assembly: GCF_041902795.1. Taxonomy (NCBI): domain Eukaryota; kingdom Metazoa; phylum Chordata; class Actinopteri; order Gymnotiformes; family Gymnotidae; genus Electrophorus; species Electrophorus electricus. Next base: position 8,140,585 of record NC_137502.1, on the reverse strand, counting down.
AGTAAGGAATAGTGTTGTGCTTGATTCCTGCAGCACTACCGTGGATGTCTTGACATGCTACAGCAGGGATTTCTCCCGTGTAATCTCATCCGCAGACTGAATCTCAAGGTCATCACACTGAATCATGCTAAAGAAACTGTCTGCCAAGACCTGCCTTGCATTTCAAAGTACAACCACGAGAGGTCGCCTACAGTTCCAGTTGTGCTTGATTGCCATGGCACATTTATTGAAGTTATGCTCCATTTCCCATAACTCTAAACACAAATGCATAACTGCACACTCATCTTTACAAACTTCAAAAGTCCATGTCAAAACCAAACTCTTCAATCGAACCATGTAATCTTACACTTAAACCAAACTTTGCCCTCGCCAACCCTGACAAAATACATCAAATGCCCACACAAATACAGTGGAAAATAGCCATTACACACTGGTGACATCAATTCAAAACACTACCATAAAAACATTTACATGAACACAGTACAAAGACAACACATTAAAGATGTTTAATTCCTCAATTTATTCTAGTGAAATAAACTAAAATTGAGTGAAAAATTAAATGTACTATAAGAGTATTCAGCTGAT
>NC_137502.1:8042500-8135000 GCF_041902795.1 Electrophorus electricus | reverse complement strand
GTGCGTTCAATAAACCATGACTACAGTCTTGTCCAGGTAAGGTTTACTTTCGATAAAACACATGGATAGAACACACAGTAACCCAATCTGCATGCCAAAACGTTACTCGTAATTATTAGAAAAATACTTTTAAAAATATATGCTGCCAATCGGAATAACCAATGCAAACTACGAGTTGGCATGCATTTAGACTGTTTAGTAATCAAACCGACAGCATGTTAGTGTGGCAGTTGGTGACAGGCGCTTCAAACACAGAGACAGCCAGCTGAAGACGATGGAGTCGACCTTAAGTAACGCGGAAAAATACATGGGGCAGTTCTGCACGCTGCTCGCGGCATACACGCGCAAGACAGCCAAGCTCAGGGACAAGGCCGACACGCTCGTGCGCCAGCTGTACGAGTTCGCCTGCACGGGAGACTCCGAGATGAACGTGTGCCTGAAAAACTTCTCTGAGGACTTGGCCATGGTGCAGGACTACAGACAGGCTCAGGTGGGACATGGTTTTGTGTACCTGCATGGGCAGTGGTTAAGTTGCTTGACTTGTAATCAGCAGGTTGCTGGTTCAAGCCCCACCACTACCAGCTTGCCACTGTTGGGCCCCTGAGCGAGGCCCTAGGCCCTCAGTTGCTCAAGTTGTACTCAGTCATAATTGTAAGTTGCTTTGTATCAAAGTGTCAGCTAAATGGCGTAAACGTGCGGCAAGTTGCTGATTTCCTCACTCACTTGTGTGCTCATAGGTTGAGAGGCTGGAAACACGTGTGGTTGCCCCTCTGAAGGCGTATGGTGATATAGTGAAAGCCAAGCGAGTAAGTGGGTTTTGGCTGATTTTTCATTACAAAATAAGCCAATGCAAATGCATACTTAAATACATGATGCCAGGGTTAGATGCAAAGTGCTTTTGTAAATAACTAGAAAGGACAAAGGCCACACAGGATGCACGCCTGCATGTGTGCCTGCATGTTGAGACTGAGTTGCGCAGCATTAAAAAGCTGGAGGTGTTTGGCGGTCAGGCGGACTTGAAGAAGTTCAGCACAGATCGCAAGAGGGAGGTGAAAGAGCTGCAGCGGCTGGAAACGTTGCGGCTGAGGAACCCGGCGGATAGACAGGGCATCGTATCCTTCGCACACTCACAGAGAGCTCTCTGAGCCTGCTTCTTATCATTTTGTGGTGATAACAACGTGCTGTTGTTTCATTTAAGGTGAACTTTCTTTCCTTGACCCGTCGCACCAGTCACAGGTAACGCTGATATACACGCTAAACCAGAATTCTGTTAGATGTAGGTATTACTGGGGATCATTAAAACTTAGTTTCTAATCTGGTCGTAGTATGAGATAATCAGAATCGAGTTTTCTGTAATGTGGTCCACATTTTTCACCCTCAAATTAATAATAGTTTCTGTTCTTTATGTATGCAAATGAAGCCTAGTCAGGGGAATAAAATCTTTCAGCTGAAATGTATTTAGGGTCTTATACTAAATTTAACTTGTATCTAGGGCAAGTCACAAAATGAAAAAAAAACAGGATATCAATTAAAAACTTTAATGTTGCCATTACCTGGCCCTGCATACCCCCAAATACCACCACCCCCCCACCACCCCATTCATGATGAAAGTGAGACATCCCTTTTCGCTGTGCCTTTCTTTGGGGGGGGGTTCTGGATGGCTTCATCCTGTCAGGCTGAGGTGAATGTGCAGAAGGCCACTAGCTATGCCCACAGAAGCACCCAGCAGATGGAGGACATCATCCTGGACTTCCAGAGACACAAACTGGAGGACGTAAAGGTCAGCAATCCTTATTCAATACAGTGCACACAACATGGACAATGTCCTCACCATACCCATTTCTTGGAATAGCAAACCATGAGTTTACATCAGTTTGCCTAACTTTGGAAAACCTAATGGAGAATCACAAGAACCATAAACTTCAACAGTAAAAAGCTAAAGTTTGGGTTTTTATTTCAGAGAATCTTCAGAGACTTCATCATGGTGGAGATGCTGTTCCATACCAAAGCTGTGGAGGTCTATACGCACACCTTCAAGAATATGGAAACCATGGACATCGACAAAGATCTGCAGGTGAACAGGAGCTTAGTGGTCCAGTACCTCCTTAACCATACCAGATGCCTGTTGCTGGTGCGAAAGGTCCCATCTCACACAATCCTCCCTTATTGTTCAGGTGTTTAGGAACCGTATCCAGCTGTCTGAGGCTCTGCTAGAAAACACAGCTTCCACCGCTGCAATGCTTCCGTACCCGAGTCCCAGCTCCCCTCCTCTCAGACTGGCCCGTCACCCCAGCCCCCCTCCCTCCATCCCCAGAATGACCCTGGAGCAACCCAAAGAGGTGACCTCAGGAAACAGCGGGTTTAATGGCCCTGTCCCAAGCATAGCTAAATAGTCATCATCACATGTTTGCTTTATTCTGGCCTTTGCCATTGACCGCTGGACTCTTGGCCGTACACGTCTTAAGTGTTTCTTATGCAGCCATTTTTCTTTAGTCTTTGAGGAGAACTCTACTCAGGGAGAGGGAGGCAGAGGATGAAGAAGAAGAAGAGGAGGACGACGAGGAAGAGGAGGAGCGGTACAACTCAGAGGACGACCTAGGTGAGCCACGTACGATCAGACGATCGTACGCCGCTGAATATGTCAGGAACCAGAGACAGAAATGATTTGTGTTAATGCTGTTAGTTTAGGATGCCGCCATTTTGGAGATGCATCTAAGGAAGCCACACATTCATGCAGGCCATGTCATTTAGGCTGGATTATGTATAATTTAATGGTTGTTTTATGGCCAATAAATCTGTAAGATGTTTGTAAAAAGCACAGTTGCTTCTAATGTGCTTAATTGTAATAAAATACATAATCATTAAGGATGTTACACTGCTGTGTGTCACTAAAATGTCATTAAAGATATTATATTACGGACAAAAGTTTAAAATAACTCGAATTACGTTTTAAGAATGTTACATTCAAAAACTGACATATAAAGGGTGCATGAAAGTCAATATCCACAAAAACTCAGATGTAAAGTAAGAGTTTATAAAGTGTGAAATATGAAAGTGTTTTGTGCAGTGTGAACAGACTCAAACATAATCCCAGCAGGACTTGCGTTGCTCTGAGGATGAGTGTTAGGAGTGGACCTCTCAGTACAGTACTGTCCACCTGTCAGTAGCTCAGCCAGTCACCCACTGTAGTGAGCACAGCCTCTGGCCTGTGCTGCCCTCATCTCTCTGTGTCATTCATTACTTCACAAACACCCACTCAGAAACATTTCCAAAACTCAAACCAAAGCAAAGCGTGTGAAGGTGAAAACATGACATCTCACTGATCCACATGATGATTCGTAGAAGAATGAACATTGGAATCGTTTGAATGTATAATTGGGAAGATGAAATGACCCCAGTGTGTTGTACAGATGTAAGAGACGAGATATACAAAGCTACAGAGACACACTGAGTTGTGTAGAGAGAGGCATATCTCTTCTTGCACTCGCAGTCATCGAGGCCCATGGCTTTGTGTTTGTTATCAGTGTTTATACCACACAGAAACCCACAATTCTGTTTAACCTTGTGGAACTGATGGGATAAATCAGCTCAGTATCACAGGTTGTCTGAGGATTGTCTGAGATTGGCCAAGGATTGCCTTTCACAGTGATTGAGCTAAAGTTTCTGTACACTCTGTGTATGTGTGTGGCAGAGAGATAGAGATAGATCGATAGAGAGAGAGAGAGAGAGGGAGAGAGAGAGAGAGAGAGAGAGAAGTATACCTTCATAAACTTTGCCTTGGTTTGCGTTTTGGTAATGTTTCTGAATGGTCCAGGAACGGTTATCCAAAGAGTTCCACATCTCCTGTTTGTGAAGCATGACACTAAGGGGTGAGGGCAGCACAGGCTGGAGGCTGTGCTCACTACAGTGGGTGACTGGCTGAGCTACTGAAAGGTGGGCCGTACTTCACTGAGAGATGGGCCAAGTTGCTCAGTCCTCCAGTCTACTCCTAACACTCATCATCAGAGCAACAGTGCATTGTCCTGACTTCTCTAATAAAACATTCTAGCATGAAATGAAATGAATGAGAGGGAGAGAGAGAGCGAGAGCGAGGGTGCGGAAAAGGTGAGATTAATAAAAAAAAATTACAATAGTAACAATAATCATAGATTTATCTCTATCTTCCCTGCATCATTTATATGCATACAATTTTGATCCACACAAATCTTTTCCTCAATACCACAGGTATTGAGTGCACTGTTCAAAACAAATCCTTCATATGTTATTCCACTAAAGCTAGAAGCAATCTGACTTCTACATACATAACCTTCACATGCCAAAAAAAAGATTTAAAAACAAAACAAAACCTGCTTGTCCCACTAGAAAGTTTACCCAAACATGTTTATCATGCTGAACTTCAGAGTATTGGCAATGGAAAATAAACAACATTAGTAAACAGAAGCCCCAACCCTCTTAGGATCCAACTCAGGAGCTTGAGGAGGGTGTCTGGAGCTATCTGAAGTGTCTGGAGCTATCAGTGTAGGCATGAAGCGCAATATCGGGATCAAGCCGGAACATGCGGAACACTGAAGCATCCGGGGAAGTCCTACTGGAGGCCCCCGGCGTGTTTGGGATGGGGGTCTTTATACAGGAGCTTCCATGACGGCAGCGGACCTTCAAAGGCAAAGACAGCTCCATTTGGAGTCACAGCCTTCCTTCAGTGTGCTGAATATGACATGCAGACAACATCAGAGCTGATGAGAGGAAGCCTTTAAGCTACCAAAGAAGCTCCCAAGAGTTCTCTCAGACTTAAACCCAATCTGTTCTGCCAAAAGTCCAGATGTCTGCCAAATGCCTAACTTCTGTTAACCTTGCCCTGGTAAAGGCTGTAGCAATCACTCTGAAGTGGGGAACCTTATTTAAAAATAAAGGCTCGTCCAGCCCATAGTGGCCGTCATTGCGTCATGAAAGTTGAAACAGCTTCCATACTTTCAAAAATGAACCAGAAAATCCACAATCCGCTCATCCTGAAACATCAGAAAGATCAGCTTGGCATGACCCAGCTTGTCGTGGTCCAGCCAACCAAACATCTGAAGAACAAGACAAATCCATCCGGAGTCCACGAACACTGCCAAGAGTGCTGAGGAAGAATCTTCTGTCCTGCTAAGAATGCCACTCTCCTGCTCCAGTTCATGTGTGGGACAGAGAGAGAGAGAGAGAGAGAGAGAGAGGGAAAATCACAATTTATCACTTGACAATTAAAATATAGCAATCTTTTTTAAAAAGAAAAAGGGATTCCAAATTCAAAAATGGTTTGAGAATCACTCCAAAAAGAGACTGCCGAGAGGCACTCTATTCCAGCCCTGTCAAATCCTTCAGTAATCAGGACCAAATGTTTAGTACGCTACGGCATGCTGGGTTTAATAATGCATGTGATGTACTCCAGAAAGGGTATGAAAGAACTGCTAATGTGGTCTCTTGCCTTTTTTTCTTACTTTTTATTCAGCTCGAGTTGTGACCTTTAAGAGCTGTCAAGTTTGAGACAAGACAGAGGAACAAAGGAACACTGAGATCAGTGCGGTTACCAGATTATGACAAACTGTGAGACATATCCGCACACAAGCCTGTGTGCGCAAGCCTACGGGAGACTCGCGCACACCTTCAGGGTGTCTGTGCAGCGGTCCACACGGCACACGCATATTTAACGCAAAGCCGCAGGCCGCGGGAGGGTGCGAAGCTGACAGGTTCCGTGGGAGGCCAGGGCACCGCAGCCATGACACACATTAAAAACACCCGGTAGATGTTTCCATACTAACCTTGTTATCAGAACGAAGACAACGGGGCACGCAGGGGGCCTCGGCAGGCTCTGGGAGAGGGAGAAGTGAGCAAGAGAGAGAGAGAGGAACACACGCCATTCTAGTACACACACACACACACACACACACACACACACACCTCCCACTGTTTACAATAATGACCTAGAGCCTGCTAATATATTTAGTGTTATTACTGACTTTATTTTATCTAGTTTTTATAATTTATTATCACGTAAAAAAAAAAAAAAACCTTTATTATGATGGTCATATTATGTTGGTAAATTGCAAAAGACAGAGTGAGAGAGAGACATTAATATTTGCCATTAGTATTGTTATTAATGTTTACTTCTTTTTCATATTATTATTATTATTATTATTGATAATAATAATAGTAGTAGCAGTATTGTTGTTAATGTTATTAAATCAACTATTAGCACACTTATTTAAAATGTTACACTATAATTTCTGAAAATGTTCCAACTTGACTTGAGAGAGCTGGATCAAGTTCATAAAGTGGAAAAGCTGACTCCCCAGGGGGCAGAGGAGAATAAAAGACTGCTGAGACAAGCCACCCCCCACCACACCCGCACTATGTCATGTCCTGCAGATACAGAATAATCATGCACCCATAATCCATCTAAATTTAACTCTGACCACAAAAATAAGACAGAAGAACAATGAGAAACAGTATTTCTTAAATACAGCAATACTATGAGAGAGCACAGACAGCAGAGATAGACGGAGCTTTCCATTAAAATATGCGCACGTGGCCAGCAACTCCCTAAAGGGCCATTCATGCTACTGGTGACCAACTTCCCAGTCATTCCTTCGTACCAAGCAAGGATAATGAGCTGTTTGTTACACAATTTGTTACACAAGTTACACAATCCTTTTAGACTGGTATACAAAAAATATTTTGCAAAACAGAACAGGTATGAAATATGTGATACATTTTTAATGTGATAACTGCTTCCCAAATACATATTGCTATATTCCAACTATTAAGCTCATAATACATATACTCTATTTTTATTTTTTTCTTAAATGTGACCTCAACTGTCAAACCACAGTTGAGGGTGTCATCTAAGCCTTAGCCAGGAGAGGGCGTCATAGTTTATATTATACTGGTGATCAGCGTCAGGCCCACTTTATTTCGTCAAGGATGTTACCCATACAAGGAATTTGTGCTGGCGATTGCACACATGTATGTAACATTCTAAACAGACCTGAAAAGATTGTTAATAAGTTTATAAAGTAATAATAAGGAAAAATAAAATAAAAATACAATAACGATCAAAGAATAAGAATAGTAACGAGCCATGGATGAGAGCTATGGACGGGATATGCAGTTCAGAGTAGACAGTTTAAGTAAGACTATTATATACAAAATATTACAGAAGATACATTTGAAAACGTTTAATTTGCAAAAATGGTACGGTTGTGAAAATATTGATGAGCAAGAAGGGGTGTAGTATTTTCTCTACCTCAGAATTAGCACTGAGATTGCTAAGTAAAGGAAAACTACTCTTACCCACCTACTATGTTGTAGTAGGTGCTCCAACCAAATGGCTGGAAGGCATAGCTACATGTAACCGTATGCCTCCTTGTAGTAATCCCTGACATTGCTAGTACTATCTGTGGTATCTGTTGTATTTTGAATGTTATATTGGGAGGATTTTCTGAGCAAGGCCTACTGCACCATTTGTCCTACACGCATGAGGCCACAACAAGCTGTGTTCAACAGCCCTCTCTATATCATCTGTATGGCCCCGAGAAACTGGGCAGAACCTGAATGTAAGAGGAAGAGGCTGAGCAGCAGGTATCATGACAACACAGCGAGGGGGCCAATCAGAGGCTGGGGGGAGGAGCCCAAGGCTTTATGGCAGCCCATGTGACGCTGGATGTGCAGACGTGCAGCTGTGAACGTGTAATGTGAGTGCGCTCATGTTTCCGCGTAATGCAGTGGAACATTCGCCTCCTGACCTTCCTGGCCGTGCGCATCATTTTTTAATGTGGCCTGTGAATCCAGCAGCCTCCAAATGGCTGAGTGCGTGTGTGTGTGTGTGTGTGAGAGAGAGTTTAAGGAACAAGCCTCTCTGCAAGCACATATTCCCATGCTGCAAAATGATCTTGTTTACCCCCATACTCATTCATTGCATGCCTCATCTTTTCTCTCTTTCTCTCTCTCTCACCCTCTCTCTCCCACACACTCTTTGCACCCATGATGAAAGCACTCCATGCGCAATCACACACTCACAGCTGCGATGAGAGAATGGCGGGGCGCCGGGGGGCGTGGGTGGGGGGGATGGGTGAAGATAAGCATGCGTGGTGCCAGCAGTCACATTTTGCTGTGTAATGCACGTGTCTGTTCATGCTGCTGGCGAGGAGGGGGAGGGGCTAAGATGTGCACGCACAGAGGGAAAATGTCAAGCCCTGCACCAACCTCTGTGTCCTCTGTTATTGACCTGCTATTGAGCTACAGGAGATTGAGGGTACAGAAAGGGAGGAGATGAACTCTAAGTTAGAGGACCAGCGAAGCAGGGAGCAGGTGATGGTACCATGGTGGGGGACTCCTGTGTTTCTTTAGAAATTTAGTTCAGTGAACATGAAACATCAGGAACCAGCCCAGGAGGTTATGTATAGACTGTATGAGGTCATATAACCGGACTGTGACTACCTATGGATCACGCCACACTTACGCGACACAATCCATAGGTGTGACTATGCCGCATGATGGGAGAAGAGCTTGATGTAGGACCGCTGTCTGGAGAGAGAGAGAGAGAGAGAGAGAGAGAGAGAGAGAAGTGAAGGGTAAACACTCATTTGTATGCAGGTGCAGGCTACACATGCCTTTTATTTGATGGAGATGGTTTTCTGAATGGAAAGGACTGAACTTTTAGGACACCTATTCAGACTGACGTGAAGCAGTGACTTTCATTCAGTATGACACACGCAGTCTCACAACCAATAGTCCTGACAATGTAGTTCTGCATATTCCATTGCAGAGCTTATAAACAGGCATTTAAAAGCAGGAACAAAGATGGATGGAGAAAAAGAACAAAAATGGATAGAGAAAATGTGCATGGGCTACGGAACAAAGGGAAATCCTTAACCTAGATCATGACAGTCAGCACAGAAACACACATGCCCAGTCAACACAGAAACACACATGCTCAGTCAACACAGAAATATACATGCACAGTCAACACAGAAATACACATGCACAGATAGTCAATAGAGAAATATATACAATACAAGCAAGCACTTCAACATTTGCCACTGAAAACAACACATTTCCAATAGACCAGAAAAAGAATATGCCAAGATTTACTGTTTGCAAGTTTCCAACCAGGAACATTTGTTTTTTTTGCCTGTGAACGGGCTACTCTCACGTCTGTGCGGTCAGGGAGTACTGGGGCCGGGGAGGGAGGTAAGGAGCTATGTATGGAATAGTGCTCCTCTGGGCTGCCAAACACACTGACAGACCAAGCCACACACACACACACACACACACACACACACACACACAGGGTCCCACTGGAGAGTTTATCACATTCTCTGGACAGAAACAGGAAAGTCAGAAACAAACAAACAAAACATGGAGGGAAATGATGATAGAGGAGAAAAAGAAAATGAGAATGTCACCCTTATTGCCAGTGACGATAGGTTCCCTATAAAGGGATATGGCATAGTTGATATTTTTGTCTATATTTGAAAATCAACAGTCAGAATATCATGTTGAAATATTGCACATTAAAAGTTTATTATGGCTTAGCTGGGAGTCTTGTTGTGACTAAGAATACAAAATACCGTGATATGATTTGTACTGATATCATATTATCATATTGACTGATAATGATTCTTATCATATAATGATAAGAATTTATATGCAAACAATACTACTCGTGACATAAATCACCCAATTTAAAAGTTTACAAGGATCTCTGAATACTTTTTTTTGGTCATTTTTAAACCACTTAGTAAGTTAAAAACATTTCACACAACGAAACCTACAGTCTGTGCTGAAATGTTCTGTATCCCCAGTGAAAGCATGTAACATCTCAATTCTGAACGATATGAAGGATGTGTAATTAAAGTAGACAAGGAACCTCTCACTTTCCTTGGTCAGTATATGTACAAGTCACTGAAAGTGCAGTCTCAGGCCTCAACCATGAAACCTGCAGCAGATGCAGTGTCTGATACATGAGCAAACCGAGTGTTGTTTTGAATACAGTGCTGAAGATTAACAGCAGCAGAAAGTCCCTTCAGAAACAAGGAGCAGTGCCTGAAAGCTGAAGCTTACCGCAAAGGACAGGAGGACACTTACCACTGCGTGTCTGTAGCGTGTTCGCTAAAGCACGTACGCCAACCTACAGCTCCAGCCCGAATGGGAGGGCCGTCTATAGTCCTCTTCAACCTTACTGCTTTGTGCCTAGGCAAGCATATTTCCAATTAATGCTCTTCTGTGAATGAATACACTACGCGCCGCTTCATTGACGTGAGCAGGGGAAGGGAGGGACCAGGGTTCGCCAGGGGGACGGAACGACGAGTAAAGGACATCTCGGCGATGGCTCCTCACATCTCCATCTGTGGGAGATCTACAACCTCACATACACATGCATACACGTATGTGTACATACACGCACGGCTGCACGCTCACCCGCAAGTGCATCTGCAGGAAGGGGTGAGGGAGATTTGGAAGGAATGAGTGCCTCTTTCTTTTCAGCCAGATGGCATAGAGTGAATGTGCGAGGCGAGGCGAGGCGAGGAGAGGGCAGAAGAGATGAAGAACTATATTTCTACAGTGCGCATCGCTGAGCCAAGAGGGTCTCACGTAGCCCTTTATAGTGCCATGTGAATGCACAGGCTGCAGACTTAAACCCCTTACATGCAAAATGTATCTGTACCCTTGTGACACCCACCAAGGTTTGACTGGGGAGTCATGGTGACATGTAGCTAACGCCTTACACGAAAATAAACACATATTACACGACAGAGACAGCTAACACTGGCAAAGCTGAGCATGAGCACACATGTGCACGAATCTTGTGTGCTCAGACTCCCAGACCCAAGCAGCATTGTCTCAGGTAGCATAAATATCAGCTCTCTGAGCTCTAAACTATTGTTGTGTGCTGTCTAATGGCCTGGGTACACAAAGGAGACATGACAGTCCAATCTGCTGTTAAGAGGCTTGTGATTATATGTTAAAAGACTGCAAGGCTATGGTCGGTTCACGTGATTCTGATCAGGCTTTCATTGTAAGCGCCTTGAGTCTCGTTTATTGCCATGGTACACCAACATGACTCGACATGCTGATGAAATAGTAGGCATTTTTTCCCTAGTGTTCACATACTGTTAACTACACATGTGTTTGGACACGGTTGGTTCACGACATACCCAACACGTCTATTGTTCGGGCTTGTGATGGTGCAGTGATGTACTGTCAGGACTGTAGGGGGCTGCTTAGCCAGGTCAGGGCAGGCTGAATGCAGTGCAAGGACAAACAGCAACAAGATAACCGAGTGAGCCCCATCCGCACAACATGCAGTGGCAGTGGGTGCTAGCGCGACAGCACTGGGATCAATGAGGTGTGCTTGTCGTTGCAGGCATGCATCCACTACACGCCCCACAGCATCTTCACAGAAGAGGATTTATCCAAATGATCCCATATGGTTCCATTAAAATCAGCTGAGTGGATCCGGGCTTCTGATGTGCGGCTGCTTCCCAGGGATCATGAGGTGTTGGGTTGACAGGACACACAGGGCATGGTCACACATGATCATAAAACATTCACACTGGAGAACACAGTGCGTAGGGTTTTATTACACATTGCGCTCTGTATGGTTTGAGTATAACTGAACTGGAGTTTAAAGTCCCAGGCCAGAACTAACTCATGGCATGGTTACATAAGTTGGTTTCACAACTGGCAGCTTGACTGATTTGTCATAAGATGGCCACCCCAGCACCGTTGCAAAGAAAACACACAAAATGCAATGTGCGGAATCATAATATGAGACAATAAGCAAAGGAGGTTTACCCGTTAATGAGACATGGCCTGTAACTTCATTTCTCATGTTTGAACAGAATCGGCAAGTGTGCAGCTTTTATGATTTCCTTCATTACAAGATCACAGGGTGGTTCAGCAGCATGAGATGCCCTCTGAGATGCCCTCAGGTGCATCACCAGCTTGAGTGCAGACAGCACACATCAGCTGGACATCACACTGTGGGCTTTGTGAAGCATCGAGATATTCAGTACTTATTCAGTAACTAAATGACCGCGAGCAGACATGGCGACCGAGCAAAATTCAGGCTATGTGGTAAGATCTTTTTGTAGGGTGGCTGACAGGGTCATCTTTTCTTTTTTTTGCTTAGGCTTGTTTGGGTTAAAAGCAATAACAACATTTCATGTGTTTGGTTAGGTTTTGAGATAAATACTTAAATAACTAAGTACTACTTTCAACCATATGAAATTTTGGAGAGATGTGTAAATATATTTTTACTCTGCAGGATATAAGGGATAAAGTCAAATGTGTTAGTGTGTGAATGTGACTTGTGTAATCACCCCAGCCTGTTCCTGACACCAGGTACTGATCTGAAAGTCCCATGTGTCTGTGTCTGGAGACACTGCAGTGGCTTTTCAGTTGACCAAAACATTATCTATTTACTAAGCTGATTTGACAATGGAAACATAACAGACTCAACCAAGTAAACAAACAAAAAATATAGATACACACACCTGTAGTCACGTACTACATGCTAGAGTCATTACTAAATCTGATCTGTATAGGCATTCCCATTGAACAAAATACCATTTAGACAAAAACCATCATTTGAAAAAGGCTTGAGGCCCTCTGTCTGCCCTAGGTGGTGTAATGTGGCATGCCATCACAGGCACAAGAGAACTGACCTGCAGAATTTGCAAATGTTTGTGTGAGTTAAGGGCTTAATACAGGATTGTTTATGTGCAGGTTGACTTGGAGGAAATACATTAAGAGGTCTCAGTTCTCTCATCTAATTGGAGCTGCTGCCATATAAGGAGAATTGAGGGTCAGGGCTCTTGCAAAGTGTATTAGAAGAACTCCATCCAAAGATTAATGGGTCTTCTGATAAACAAGGATGCCATAGAGTTGCCACACAGGATATGGCCACATAAATTCCTTAGATTTGTTAAAATGTCCTCATTTGAACAGTTCTATGGCTCTTACAAGAAGGGGATAATATGAAATTGGGACACAACCTTTGCAGCCTCCTGTGTTGCACTGTCAATTTCACAACCCAACGGAACAAGACAATCTTTGCGACCTGAGTGAAAAGCACAGCGTTTTAAGCGACTTGAGTATAAAGCACATTTGGATGGAGGAGAGAATTTTGACAGGCTTTTCACTTAACTGAGTTGCTAAAGTAGGCCCTCTCAGAAAGGCAATCTTGCCTCAGTCCCTCCGGCCAAGCCTGGATGCAAGATTAATCAATTCAAGGACGTGTCTTTAATCATGGGTGTCAGGAGGGATTCGGTCACTTAATGAGACTGCCACAGCACACAGAGCTGAATACTGGCCTCATGAATCCAGATCACAATGAATCACAATGGAATATCTCAATATCAAGCATCCTTATGGGTTATAAACATGTGGGTTCACATTCAACAGCCAGTACTTTTAAAAATACCAGTGAGGTGTTGTATGACCGATGAAGAATATTTGTCATCAGCAGCATTTTGGCACTATTCAAAGGGCCCTACTCCAGACAGCTGCTGCTGAACCATGTTAAAATTATTCAAATTCTTAATTAACAGACATAATTGTGTTTGAAATAAAAGCACAAAAGCGCAAATGTCATGTGGACTATAGAACATAACCACACTGTTCACCTCAAATGCCTTTAATTCCATGGGTTAACAAAATATAAACTACAATATAAATTCACCATAAAAATAAAACGTACTTTGCTGCTGTGCATGCAAACAGCAGAGGTACAGTTTTAATAATTGAAAACAAAATGACAAACACCAGGAGACATCAACACACACTGGAAATTAATAAAAGACCAGGTTGCATAGTTTAAAGACTAAAGAAAAAATGTACACCAATGTGTTGAACAGAACTGAGGCTATGGAAGCTTTGAAGATTTCCCATTGGACATCTAGAAGCTTTTAAGAAACAGCTAGACTTAAAAATAGATCCTTTTTCAGTAGAGTATGGCTATTTGTTGATTCTCTACAAGTATTATATTGTCAGATCTTGGCTAACAAATAACTAGCTGTCTTTTGATCGTATACTTGGTCCATAAATAAAATAAGCCTCGATTTCCAAGTGAATCGATCACCTGACCAAATCCACTCCCTTTTTGCCAGAATGTAGCTGACAGCAACAGAGAACTATCTAAGGGTCAAATTCCTACTTCCAGGCCTAACAGTCAAGCGTCTCCTCTGTTTCTGAGCAGTGGAGTTCTGAACCAAGACAAGCACCACCACCTTCCCCACCACTCAGTACCACCATGAAATGACACTGTCTAATCAATGTCACAAAACTAAAAGTGGACAAAATCAAGACAATCACACTCACTATGGAAAGGATTATTCAGCAAATGGACAACAGTAAACCTTCGCGGAACCATAAACAACTATATATACACTCTATTATACTCTATTACTCTGTATACTTTGTTGTGCCTTTAATGCTATTTAAATATTTAGTCAATACATTCTGTCAATGGACTACACATAAAGTATCTCAGTATCACAATTTCAAAAAAATCATACTCCTTTTTACAACCACCATCTGCCTTTTTCCAGGTAAGTATAGACTCCCACAAGGCATATCCTGACCTATCCAACTAGCTGCATTTCAACCGCATGACGCTTTCATTTCCATACTGTTCAGCAACACAACATTCACCCCTTTAACTTAACTAACATTTCTCAAAGAGCAACTCAAAATGATAACCATTTCAGTTGCACTTCAAGCATTAAGTGGTTATTGCACATTTCACATACGTATATTGCTGCTGTATCATATTTGTTATGTCACAAAATAATGAGACGCCAGGGGAAAGTTTGGTTTTGCCTACTGAAAGGCATCAATTAAATGTTTTTCTAACCATCATCTCCCCAATTCTTTCCCCAAGAGTTACAATGCACTAGATGTCTGCAAATCACTATCTGCATTAAATAATGCATAAAAAAAAAAAAAAAAAAAAAAAAAGATATACATGACGCAAATTCTCAAACATCCACTTCCACAAGCAAATAACACTTGATGAGAAATAATGCTAATCTAACTACAGTAACAGAGGCAAACCCATTTGACTTACACCTACATGTTATACTATTAAAAATGGTACATGTTAAAATTGCCTATATATGATGTATATAGATTATCAGTGATAATGCATGATTATCAAAAGCTTGTTCTCAGTCCAGTGTACCTTCAAAGGAATCCAACCAAAAATGCTACTGACAAAGAAAAGACACAATTCAGCTTGAAATCTTCATAACATTTATCATTCATGCCAACATAAATAACTTCACAAATTATGTGGCCAAATGGAGCTAAAACTCTTACATCTCATCAGAGTCAGTAATAGCATTTGAACACACACACACACACACACACACACACACACACACACACACACACAGGTAAATGAGAAAAAAAGAACAGTTACTCTAATAACATTTGCATACACACACACATAAGAAGAAAGTTACTCTAAACAATAGCAATCAGATATTGTTTTTTTTTCTGTTGGTGACTAGTAACAGTTAATTTAGAGCTCGTCACATCAGACAGTTGCTAGACCATATGCTACATATGCTACAAGACCTCACACAATGCAACAGGTATATACAATGACTCAAACATGATGCTGCTGTGTAATGCTCTACAAACATGCCACAGATAACATTTATCCCTGAAAGCAGGATGACAAATGACACCAATAAATATATTTGACTTTTGCATAAAAATAAAGATAGCTTTGTAATGTTGAGCATTAATAGATAGGAAATACACCTGAAATCTGCAGCAACATTGAAAGGCTCATACAGTAAAAATATGTTTGGTCTGAGGTAAATGCAACCATTAAAACAGGTTTTTCCATGTGTGGTCAATCCATTACATCTTTGCACAAACCATTGCTAATTTATGCCAAGTAACAATCTTCATGCATTGTGACAGTTATATTGGTCAACTGAAATAATATTTTAGACTACAGGCAGCAGTCTTTTTGCCAAATACACATGTCCCCAGTCTTCATATGGTTTGGCATACTACAATAAGCAGTACTTCAGACATATAGCATAATCTTTACCTGTCTATAGCTCATGGACAAAAATATTTCATCTGGAAATAGCCTACTACACTCCTGGACAAGAGGGCCAAACCCAAAACTGCATATTTTAATGGCCTCAACAGCAAATAATTGGGAGATTTTGAACACCCAGACTTGTGTCAGTTTGAATTTTGTATCAAAACATGTACAAGAAGACTGTCAATGAATTTCTCCGTTTCCAGCTTTTTATCCCCACAGTTCACTACAGCAACCGGCTCTGACGAGAAAATGGTGGCATACATATCAGGAGTGCACTTTTTTGTTGTTAATTTTCTGAACAATTATTGTTGTCAAGACCATTAAATTTAATTTTGAGTTTGCCCATTTTTGCACGGTATGTTTTGTTTGTCAAAGTACACAGAGCTTCTCTAACCACGAACGCTGCTCTTGAAACGCACCACAAACCGGGCACATCGTAGCCTTCAGTAGTCTGCACACATGTAGCGGGCAGATTAGTCGACACTCCGAGACGAGACAGTGTGGTCACCTTTAGGACAGTGAAGGCAGACGGCCGGTAACCGGTGGCCACACTCGTCTCCTGTGATTTAGGCTAGCCCTTCCTAAAAGAAAAGTGGGCCCGCGAGTATACATACCCATATTACATGTGTTTTACATATAGCCTATAGTTACACAATCTATCTTATACTTACAAATCATGCGAAAAAGGTGTTAAGCCTACAGCTTGGCACCTGATGATGCCAGCATGTACATGAAAAAGTATGTCGCAAGTCCTAAACACTCTTTAACGGTTTACAATAAGCGTGAAATATTAACTGAAAACAGTAGTTTAAAAAGGTAGCTGACGCTGCGTTCCATTTATCATATGCAACGCACAGGAGGCTCGTTCAAAATGAAAGGGAAAAAATGAACAGAAAATAATCGTTAGTCCATTAGACCGCTTAGAAAGATTGAGTCAGTGCAGGCCCTACAGCTACAGGCTACAGCAGCGGTGACAAGTGATACTTCTGGATAAATCCGGCCTGCGCATCACTCACGTACGGCGAACCGCGCTAAATGAAGTGAATCCATCCATTCTCCCATTCCCGTGGTGGGGAGATTTTAAACCTGTGGCGCCTGACTTTGTAATTATTTCCGTCGTTGTTGTCCCAGAACTCGGCGCCGTTGACGGTGTACTTGATGGCGAACTGCAGGGTTCCTCCGCTGTCTAGAAACGTCGGGGTAATGATTTTGAAGGAGAATTTGTCAGTAAAGCCATCGCTTGAATGAGGAATGTAGGAGGCCAGAATGTCAATAAATGTGATCCAGTTATTCATCGTGTACCTCAGAGAAACACTTTTCTCGAACGCAACATTCAAAACCCTCACAATACCCGAAATGCTGAATTCGTCTGTCTCGACGCGTTCCAGCAAAACCTTCACCTCTTTAACCCTGTCAAGGAAATCCGGCAATGTGCCTGGAACTGTGAATAACATCTCCATGAAGGTAGACTGGACGGAACTGGTCGACTTATCGAAGTTGTTCAGGTGGAGAGCCCTGCCTTTTTTAAATTTGTTTATTATGCGGTCCGGAATCTCCGGCATGTCGGTGTCGTCGAAGTGTTTAACGGATATGAGCTCCAGACCTAAAGAATCGGCAAACCTCACTTTCTTCTGACTGGAGGGACTCCGACTTCGCGCTATTTCTAACCTGGCTCTCTCTGCGGAGCTCGGCAAAGATTTGCACCTCCGGCGCTGAGTGGGGCTCTGCGGGGGCTTCAGGAAAGATTCCCGTCCCCTCGGTCTCTCATCCACGACCTGGGTTTGGGATGGCTCACTGTCCCCATTATTTGCACTCTCCTCTCCTGTCTTTTCCCCGTCTCCGTCCTCCATCTTCTGGTTTGTCGCCAGGCTCCCGAACAGACCGGCTATGCAGCTGTAATTTCTCGGGAGGCAGTTGTTAGGGGGTAGCATGACTAAAACCGTGCGAACGGCGTCGGCGTCCATAAAACGGTTCAGTCCGGAAGAAAAAGCTCGGTCGAGACGATAAGAGGAAGGAGCCGGGTCAGGTGTCCGTGTGACTTCATCATCGAGTGCTTATGGCTGTGGTTTGTCGTGAAGCGGATTTCTAAACAGACACGCACTTTTCCGAGTATTTCATTGGAAAGGAAATATCCAAACGGTCAGGATAGGGTAAATAATAAGGAAATATATATATAATACCGTCGACAAACACGATTTCCGTATTCGTAAAGCTTGAGCTTCAAGGTGACTGGTTCCTGCATACGGCAAAAAGCAAAACCGTTGCAGGATCGTTTGAGAGTATCAATAGTCGGTGTTTTTAATTTATTCAAAAATTCGACATGTCGTTTTCGGTTGATTATTAAAAGCAAGCTATGGGAATATGTAGAACTACACTACTAAAGCTGCGAGGTATTCAAAAGTAATGACGTGTTTACGGAAGTAGGCACGAAAACACTGACAACGAATAATAATAACACGGTGGGAGAGCGAGAGTCATGATAACGGACTACTTGTAGCTTAATCAAATTGTAGGATAGTACATTTCCTACATATAGGCTGCACAAGAATACACCTGCAAAGTACACAAAGTACAGTTAGACTCTGCTGTCACGCCCCCCTCCAGACGTCACAGTTTTGCGCACGTTGCTCTCCTCAGATTGCCATAGCAACGTGTTTGTCAACAGCGCTAGCTTTGCTAGCCGTGAGCGCTGCCCGTTCTCGCTGAAGTCAATGTAGCCGATGACACCCGGGGCAGCAGGACATGGGCTATTAGACCAAATAGCTTAAAATGTTACCTTCGTTAAGTTTAATAGTGAGTTAATGTGGTTTCACGAGAAACTATTTTAGCTCGTTTTAACGATAACGATATTTCAGAGCTTTTCACCCGGAGGGTTCGTAATGTCACGCGAATCGGGACGCAGGCCCGTTGATGCCGATGACGACGATGCTCTGGGGAAGCACCAGCGGGACGGGCGCTTCTACAGGGCTCCCGACAGGGAGTGTGTGGATGCGCTGCTGGATATTAGTGAGGAGGAGCAGCAGGCTTATGAGTCCCAGACTCAAAGTGGCTGGGAGGAAGCTGTAAGTAACTTAACGTTGCGGTTTCTTCAAAACAATAAACAATATTTATATAAAATAAATCATTTATATATTGTAAATAATTAAAATTCAAAATTTTATTAATACATTTTATAGATTTTTTTTTTTCTTTTCTGTGTTTACTGAACAAATTCTTGAATTGAGCCAGTGGCCGTGTGGCTTAATGCAAGTAAACCTGATGCCTCTCCTGTGAAGTTTTCTGTGCCAGTTAAAAGGGTTAAGAAGGTCTATCCAACTAAGGTCAATCTATAAGATAAAATTATTTGTATTAATGATTCCTATACATGTGTTAAGAATTGGTGTGCTACTTCATGAAACTGTACTTTCAAACAGTATATTTACCTGATGTGTTTTGAAGCTTGAAGTTTGAAGTGTCAACTGGTGGAGTATATGTTTCCATTACTTGTTAGCTACATTAACATTGTAGTTCCAGTGAAAAATTAAAGAATTAAACATTTAGAAACCAGACACACCTTGGTACATTAACTCTACTTGGTACAAGTGGAAAAAAATATGTAAATTTGTAACTATTTCTTTAAAGCTATAAAACGTTTTGTATAACTTATTCTTAAAACTCACACTCCGATTTGTGTTGACAGATGCAAGGATGGGGTCAGTCTTCCCCTCTTGCTTGCTTGTTTCAAGCCCACAGCAAAGGGACTACGGTCAAATCAGATGTCATAGATTCCCATTGTGTTCTGTGTGCTGATTTAAAGCACCTGAAGCTGTCTGAAATCCTTGGTCCTGAACGTTCTGGAACCTCTGTTGAACTGTCCTGTGAAACTGCTGAGGAACCTCTTTCTACCACCCCGGAACTCCTAGAGAGAGCTCCCAGCAATATTTCATCCTGTTCTTCCCCAGAAGAGGAAAAATCAGATTTTTACTTTGTCCAGGAGAGGAACATCAAGTCGGACTCTCTTGAAGATGAACTACTGTTTGAAGGTGAACCATGCATAAACAATCAAACTCTTCCTCACCCCCCTCAGCATAACACGCAGTGGCCTTTTCTGAAAGATGAGGGTGTGGAAAAGATTGCACTCATCAGCCCCCTTATTGTATTGCCCCCTGTAAAAGAATCTGCACAGGCAAAACCAAAGAGTCCCGGTCTTCTAAACAAGAGAGAAGTTTCTGATCTGCATCAAGCAAAAGGGGAGGCTGAGAAAGCTGCTCTGTGTGGCACTTCAGGACCGGTGATTTTTGGCGAGAAAGTGGACGTTGATGGAGAACTGGACTCCCCATATTCTAGCTCAACTCTAGATGCCCGTCAAGGATCTCTTACCTTTAAGCAGAGACTAGCCCAGCACCAGTATCACCTGCTCTCTACTTTGAGCACCACTGTCTCCAAGAGGCATCAGCCCTTCAGCACTATGGCAGACCCCATAGCCCGGGCTACTTCCCTCTTGGGTAGAAACCTCAAACAGTATGAGCTGACCAAGTCAGCTCTCAAGCACACCTCTGGCCACAGATTACATTTTGGCTTCAGATCCAAGAATCTAAGGAGGACAGAGCCTGAGCTCCCAATGCTGTTAGGCACCAGGGTCCCAATACCAGTGTCGACTCAACGTTTATTATGAAGGAGCTACTCATCATTCATTGCCTCAATTTATTAAAGTTCTCTGCATACCGAGATGACTTAGAGTCATACCGTAAATATATCAATTAGTCTAAGGACTAAAGATGAATTACTAATTCAAATATTATTTTAAATAATTACTAGAGAATATGTTCTGGTCTGAAAACCTTTAAAGATTTGTAGATGGTTTTAGAAATCTTCATTATGCCTATATTAATAATTTACACACATTTATTTAGTAGAAACAGTTAGTAGTTAGCCATTATCCGTCTCATCAATAGTTAGTTTCTGACCCAGACCACAATTGGCTAAATACCTTTGGGTAGCAAACCAATTTTTATCTGGCAGGGAACCTTTGTGTTAGAACTCCAGCAACACTGCCCTGCCTGATTCTTTCATACCAGTGCAACAGCCACTATCATGCCACACCCATGTCAGTATCATTGGTGTACTGAGAACCACCCATTGCCTAGACGTAGGCATGTCTAAAACTTACCAGTGATGAACAGACTGGAGATAAGTACACCTGTAAGATAGGTGTACTAATAAAGTGGCCATGAAGTATTAGTGCAATGTAGGATTTTATACTCAAGTGAGACTCTATTATATTTATATTTAAAATATATACACTAGTATGTATAACTTAGGTCACAACATAGTTTAATGGAATTTAGAAAACACACTGATAGTGGATCAATTCAGGAATGTGGACCACAAGCAGAATGTAGTGGTAGCTAAACAGAAGACAATGTGTCATTGGAAAAAGTGTCTTTGAAATGCACATCATATGGGCAGCTTCAAAAGTCACCATTTTATATGTAACTTAATACCAATACTTATTTTAAGGGAGGTAAAGGCATGATTGCCACCAGTGTTAAAAAGTGTCCACCTTGTACTGCTGGAAAATGTAAAGTGCATTACAAAAGACAATGAAAGCGTAGCTTGCTGTTGCAAGGGCCTTTCAGTATTTGTAGTAACAGTGCAGCACCCATTTCTGGTCAAGAGAGCCTTTCCAGTTACCCAGCAACTGAACTGCCTACTTACAAAGGCTGCTCAGTTATGTAGCCTCAGGTTCCTGTACTTCCCACGTGCCTTAGTAGTTGTGAGCTGTCAGCAGCAGACACCTACAGCCAAAACAATGTTTAAAACAATATTTTCAAGGAGTTTGGAAGAGTTAGTTTGGATGAAAGCTAGGCACTTCCTTTAGAGAGTCAGAATTGTGACAGAGAAAAGACTGCTTTCATTCTAATTAAAAAGGATGTCAATGTAAATATTGTGCTAGTGTGTTTATTACTGCCTTTTTTGACTACTGCAGCCCATTTCACTTGTAAGACAGAATGAAATTATTTTCCCTCAAAATGCCACAACCACTCCTGGGGTTCAGTAATTCTTGTTAACTGTAAACCAACTTATTTAAAGTTTGTTTGAATTTGTTATGTAAAAGAGCAAATGTTTTAATTACATGGATTTCTTAAAATCAAATAAACAATTTAACCAAGACTTCACTGATGACAGGTACCACCAAATTTCTGAATAGCACTTTATTATGAGCATCTGCTGCAGCATAGCCTAAAAACAGAAAATAAATACAGGGTTAAACTGGCATACCTCACCAAAACCTAAAGAAATGCACATACCAACTAAGACAAAAATTTCAATATAAGCCAATATGGAAATTCTTGGCACTAACAAGACTGCATGCATACTACTTAGTGTAAGATGAGAATATTAATCTATAGTACTTTCTTCTTGCAGTTGTGCAAAAAAAAAAGAAAAAGAAAAAAAAGATATGCATTTATAGTTATATTTATTTAAATTATCTATTGGCAGATCCAAATTGTTTTAAGAAATGGTAGTTGAATGCAAATGTGCGCATTTGCTAAGCATGGGAAAGAAAAACCAGTAACAACCCACCCCAAAACAAAAAAACATTTGATACAGTGCTGCTAAGCACTCTTCCATATATGGGACAGTGTCATTTACATTCTGCTGCTTGTGGAAAGGTACATTTATAAATTGTAACAACATACTGGTCAACTGACAATGTCCCAAATCATACCTACTAAAACAGGCCAGGTTAAAGTAGGCAACAATCCGTGCAAAATAGTTAAACATGTAAACTAAATACATTTATGGTTAAACACTGTTCATGTTTTCAGTCAAAACAAACAAACAAACAAAAACCATTAAGGCACCAACAAAAAAATCTAATCTAATGCTTAAAGGTGAACAAATTCACATGTAGTGAAAATGTTACATGCTTCCAGTGAAATATTAAAGGTTTAATTTTACTGTAAACAATTGCGATTTGCATGTTACTCACTCACAGAATGCAAATCATAGTGTATTAGAGCATCAGTTGAGCTCAACTGTTAAAGGAACCATAACATTCAGAACATGCACAAATATGCATATTTTATAACTTGCAGATGGTTTGAGGTGCCTGCTTCTATATATGCTGTAACAGTCAGCACAAAATATCCACATGAACCCTTTTATAAATCTTGTATGTAGTTTGCTCACAGTGACGACAGCTAGCTGGGTCTATGCCAACAAAAACGGACATAAGTGCCACTTAAAAAGGCCAAGCAGAAACTTCAAACTTGTGCCACAGAGTCATAACAACCATTTAGTAGCAACATCTTACTACCTAAATTATACATTCGGTACTACTTAGAGTTTTAAATACACACACACACACACACACACACACATTTTATGTGCAAATAAAAAGCAAAAGAGCAGTCAGTTAATGACAATGAAATTGTAAAGTGCAGCTAAACTCTACATGGGTTAGCTTGATGGACCTTCACAGATATACATTGCTCATTGTGAAATGACTTGAGATGTCGATTAAGTACAAGCAACTCAATTCTGACAAGCACCATCCATCAGTCAGGGCCCTTGCTGATGAGCGTTTGAAAGAACTCTGTCTGCTGGTCCTCAGCTTCTCTGGATGAGAGTCACCAGAAACAGATTATGCATAATATAGGTACTCAGCTGGTGGGCTTGTCAGAGTGCTGAAAAAGAGAGAAGAGGTCTTCACTAGTTTGGGTTTCCACCGAGCTGAAATGGGAATCCATGTTCCAGGCGAGATCTGCTACAAGGAAGTCATCCATGACGGTCTGTGTCTCATTGCTGGTTAGGAAAAGTTGGCCAAAGCTGGAAGAGGTGGAGATGGTCTGGGTCTCTGTGCTGCTAAGCCTCACCTGTCCTTCATGGGGACATGACAAGGCCAGAGTAGGGGGAGGAGGAGGAATAGGGGCTCTGCTTTCTGTCTGGGTCTCTGTATCTGAGGACTCAGTGCTCATGTTGAAGCTTGAATGTCTGAGGATGCTGCCAAGTGGCATGTGGCCACTGGAGTCGAGTAGGAAGTTCAGATCTGTTTGGGTTTGTGTATCAAACATCTCCAGCTCCAGTTCAGTAGACTGTACCACTGTGCCAGCATCATTATTGTGGCTGTCACCCAAGTTGTCAAGAAGTAGGAAATCGGTTTGTGTCTCGATGTCTAGGAGCTCCAGGGGTGTCTCTGAGCTCAGGCTTCCCAAGGCGCTCTCATCTGTCTGAGTCTGAATGTGTGTTGCATTGAGAAAATCCTCAAAGTCAAAGTCAATGCCCGTGTGTTGCTCTTGCATTGGAACCAGACCTGACCCACAGCTCGGTGCTCCGCTCGCCATGCTATCAGAAAGGATGTTCTCAAGGTCACTGAAGAGAGTCATGGTCTGAGTCTGATTATCAGCCACAGCATTCTGGGGTAAAATGTCCCTCTGCACTCCAAAGCACAGGGATGTGGCAGATTTATCTTCAAAGAGTCCTGGCTCTGTGCTCATGGGATCAAGTCCATTCGTACTGAAAGGTCCATCAGTCAGTGACGTCTGCGTAGAGACACTGAGCATGTCTGCATCAAAAATGTCTGTACACATAATAGCTTGGTCCATCTGCGTCCTACAGACCGGGGCAGCTAGACATCTGGTCTGTGTTTCCCTTGTTATATTAAAAGAGGAGAAAGGCAGCTGGCTGAGTGTGTCTGTCTGTGCCCCGATAGAAGATACCACTTTGACCTTCAAAGGAAATGTCTGTGTTTGAACACTGACAGGTAGCTGGATCTGAGCACTTACACTAATATCAGTTTGGGAGCAAGATGACACTGCGGGCTCACCGATGGGCGTGATGGTGATTCCTCCAATAGATCCTCTACTGAGATACGAGATATCAGTCTGAATGTTTGTTGAGGTGCTTTTACTTCTGGGTACCAGATCACTGTCAGGCTCACCTACTGAGACCAAGCTCTCCAGATTGACTTGTATCCCTGTGCTGATAGCATCCAGGCTTGATCTGGAAACAGGCATGGCCTGTTTGAAACTCATAGTCTTAGTGTTCAGAGCAGGCACCACTGTCCCGAGTGATTGAGGCAAGAGGTGCACAGTGCTTACTGATCCCTGTGCATCCACAGCCAAGACCACAGACCTTAAGGAACTGCTCTCTGCTGGGGGTAGGAGGACAGGCAGGTGTGCAAGCTGCATCACTGGGACACTGACCAAAGCAACTTTAGGCTTGGGCAAGAGGAGCTTTTGAACATTTTTAGAGTGGACAGGATTCCGTCGGGGAGAATCTGGAGTCTGAGATGCTCCTTCAGTAGGGACTGCTCCTTCTGAGAGTTCCTTATCAACATCTGCCATTTCATATGTCTGGTCATTGGGCCTAACTTTTGAGGCACTGCTAGATAATCTCTCCATTTTCCTTTTCTTCACAGGTGGATATCTATAAGTGAAACAGAGAAGTGGCTTGTACGTAAAACAATAGACACAGAAAACGAGTTATAGGCTTAGGCTACAGTTTCAAAGTGTGGGCCAAACACTAGGGGATTTGTATTTAAAGATGTTCAACTTAATTTCTTTCCATTAAGCAAAAAGCTCCAATGTTAAACACCAATGTGCATTTTTACTATAGAACAAAAGACACCAGAAGAAGGAATGAGCACCTGTGCTCCTGGGGAACCTCATGGCCTGTTCGGTAAACGTGTGATAAGAGTGCTGCTCTGCTTGCATAAGGGCAACCGCATGTACAGCTGTACGTCCTTCCACAGTCCTCTGCATGCCTCCTCAGGTCCCACTCTGTGCTGTAGCCATTGCTGCACTTCACACATTTGTGCTTCTTCTCTGCATGCATCTTCATGAAATGCTAACCCATATAGCAGAAAACCAACAAAGGATATTAAGGCTTTGCATCTGTGCTTTAGATACCATTGTGCCTTAGGCACAATTTGGATAATAACTGATTACCTGCTTAACCAGGGCAAATTGAGAAAAGGGTCTGTTGGGTCCTCTTGGACAGCCTTCTATTGGACAACAGTAAAGCTTCTGTGTACCCTTCATATCTTTCCGTACTGTGGGGTTGACAATGCCGTCCTAGAAAGATGAAACACGGTCAGCATAGGTTTAATGATAGAAATAAAATGTAGAAGATAATAGAATTACAAAGCTACAAGCACTGGCAGCTGATTTTCATTTGTTAGTATATTTAGTGAACATACATGAAATGTGTGCCCATGACTCATTCACCACCGCCAACACATCCAATAGCACCTAAGAATTAATATGAGAATGGAGAGCTGCCATCAAATGATCCAGTCTGTTCCAAATAATTAAGCTTATGTAATTCATTTCAAAGGACTTAATTCTTTTTGTTACAAGAAACCTACAGAAACTGAAGCAGGTATACACAAAAAAATTCAAATGCAGCATTTCTGAACAAGTTACTCCTGCCAGAACACATTCATATCTTCCTGTGGACTGTGCTACAGCCGTCATCTGATTGCATAATATGATTGAATAACAGGCTTACCTTATCAGAGAGGGTAAAGGCTACTTTGTGACACCAAAACTATTATTTAGCTTTATCTTTTATATCAATCTAATGAAACAGCAAAATACTTCAGCGCCTTGGTGTTAACATTCAGGCAATGTCTGCATGACACTGAAGCCTAAGCTCTAAGAACTCAACAGCCACTGTGCCAATTACTTGTCCCACAGAAAAGAAAATGGCACGCTGAACTAAAGTCTTTTGTCTGTTCAGGAAGCAGAAGAGGCATGCTGAGAGTGGCTGAGTGGAGAGACAAGAGTGTAAATCAGGAGAAACGGAGCTTGACATGCAGTAGCATAGATGCACCCTGAAGGTTAAAGCTGCATAATGAGCTGTAGGCACTATACTATGAAGTGAACTCTGCAAAAACTGCTGCCATAGGGTCCCTTCCTCAGTAACAAATAAAGCATTAGCATTCCACTATAGCATTCCTATACTGTACTGTTGAATGGAGTTGTGTTACTCATACACCAAAAAGGTCTCCTTCAATGCTGCTTCTTGTCCTATTCTGACACGCTGGGCAGTCAACTCAAAGGTATCATGTAACTAGACGTGTTAATTGACTCTTTGTTGTCTTTGAAAGCCTGATCTCCTTTTACCAAAAAGGTAAGGACACAGAAAACAAACAAAACTACCGAGGTAATATTACAGTATATACTGGTGTTTGTACAACAGCCATGAAATGTGTAAGAATTCGGCTTGTTTTGACAATACCATCAACCTCTCTTTTTTAAGGTCTCTCTGCTAGTGTTCAGCTGTCCTCAGTTCATCCAATACTTGGCAGGTGGAGTCCTAGAGAACTAGAGATAGTACTGCAAACTCATACCAGTCCTTCAGCAGCTATTCTGGCTACCCACTATCGCTTGTATTCAGCATAAATTCCTTAACACTATAGTTTTTCAAGCTCTTATGGTCTTGGTACAACATATCGCACCAATCTCATCCATTTGTACTCACACCCTTAGATCTTCTAGCTCTGGACTTCCTGGTGTCATACAAATCTGACTTGCACCCATGGGTTGAGCCTTCAGTGGTTCTACTCCAAATCTTTGGAACTCTCTGACACAGCCTCCTTGTTACTGTTATACTGTCTTCTTTTAAAATTAAACTTAAAACTTTCCTTTATTGCTCATTATTCTTGCTTGCTGCCCTCTCCTCCTCCTTGCAGTGTCATTGAGTTTATGAATGCCGATACATAAACGGAACTTATTTTATTAACTGAATAAGTAAAACGGACTAATTGCCACTTAAAACATACATGTTATGGCTCAAAGATAATCTAAAGCTCGGGAACAGCAGCTAGCTAAAGCCATACTAGAGTAACTAATGTTAGCCCAATCACAACAGCTTGCCTTTATCAACATGGTGTAAAGAAAAAGTTCGACTGGATGACGCGTCTATCAAACTGACAAACTTTCAGGCGAGAATGATTGCTTACGCTTTTCATTCATCATTACGCTCACATGCTTGAAATTAAGTTAAGGCTAGCTTGAATTAGTGCTAGCTAGATATATCTTACTTGCCACTGTGTTTGCAATGCGGGTTAACTTGTATAGCTACCTAGCTACTCAATAAAGACAACAATTAAATAAGCAGGATATGTAGTTAATACAATATAACAGTACATTAGCTAGCCAGTGCTAAGTTAACTGTAAGTCTGACTAGCTAACTAGAACTGCGGGTCAAAGCACCATCTTAGGCTATAGCAGCTAACGCTAGCTTCTCCCAACAGTCGCCTTCATCCAAAACTGCGTAACTTAAGTCTATTTATCTCCTAAAACATGCTTTAAAATAAAAAGCACATTTTGGTTTATCACAGTCTTGGTCAGAAAACAGCACAGGTTACATGACAAGATTGGAATCCAACATCAGCGAGTTAGGTATTTAGCTAGCTAGCTAGCAAACTACCTTGACTCTGTGGGACTTGACAAGATGCATATTCAGAGCCGGAGTGTTGGGGAGAATTTTCCCGCAGCCTTCAACGGTACAGAGGATATTGGTCCGCACTTCTTTGGTAAGCTCAGTTATGGAGGGTTTAATGATTTCTCTAGCCTGACATCGTGCTTCCTCGTTGAATGTATGACTGCTGAGACGCAATTTATCACTGCCACCTGACTTGTCCGCAGCGGGATCAGCCATGTTTGTTGTAAACGACCAGCCTTTCTTGAAGCAGCACACCTTTGACGCGCGAACGTTTACTTCCGGGACCACTTAGCAACCCGCACACCCAATTAGCAACGTCCTCGCAACCTGATTATCTGTATAGAAAAGTGATAGACTCCCATGTACCCAATTTAGGATTTTTTATATTTAATTTTCGTGCTCACCCATATATTTTGGCATAAAGAGTAATGTTACCACAAATAAAATGTAAACTAAAACCTCAAATTAAATTGAAGGCATTTGCTAAACATTTATGATTCAGTAAAGTTAAAAAAAACCCACACAAATAGGTCAGACTAAAATTTATTTTCTGGTTGTAATTTACAGTAAATTCGACCTTACTGAGATCTAAATATGGAAAAACAGAAAATGCATTTGATGAAAGGTTACATTTTTATTAAAAACATTAAAACATCTATAAAACATTGCTGAACAAGGGTAAAAGTAGAAAATACAAACATACAGCCAGGCAAAATCCTTGGTATCTGCAGCATCAAGCCTTGTGAGCTGGCATCTAATGGGTGGCTCCTGGGACTTTGTCTGTGATCACAAAATAGTTCTTTCCTTTTTGTGTGATGGAGGACAACAGAGGGGTTACTGGGCCTTCAACTATGCCTGTCAAAGAATGAATCAGTAAGAGAACACAGGCATGTAACTCCACGTAAAAAACCCAAACAAAAAAAAAAACCACTCATAATATACAGAAAATAGCAGTGGTAATAGATGTAGCAGTCCTAAGTGATAGAAACATCCAAAGGAAGGAATATCAAAAGTACAAGCAACTGCAAGAAGAATGAATGAATGTAGGAAGTTTGTCCCAGTGGAATTGGGGCACTTGAGGCTGGGATCCCCAAATTAGAATAGTGCAGCTAACTGGGATCCCTGGGAATCTAACTGGGTTAAATGGGATCCCTGGGAACACAGCATATGAACACCCGCTGGAAGGGTAAGAC
This sequence comes from Electrophorus electricus, assembly GCF_041902795.1. Taxonomy (NCBI): domain Eukaryota; kingdom Metazoa; phylum Chordata; class Actinopteri; order Gymnotiformes; family Gymnotidae; genus Electrophorus; species Electrophorus electricus. The sequence goes on along the minus strand of NC_137502.1, from coordinate 8,105,264 downwards.
CAGAAAATGTATAATACACACACACAAACATTTTCTATGTTTCAAATTGCAGTTGAGTAACTGCAGTAAGAGATGTAGAGATATTCAAAAGTGTAGTGAAGTCTATTTTGGACAGGTTCTTCTTCAGCTGTGCCTGACACACACACACACACACACACACACACACACACACACACACACACACACACACACACACACACACACACACACACACACACACACACACACACACACACGCGCGCGCGCACACACGCACACACACACGCACGCACGCACGCACGCACCAGCTGTGCAAGCAAAGTGCTGTGCTTCTCTCTCTCTCTCTCTCTCTCTCTCACACACACACACACTATTATGAACACCTGTTCAACTTCTCATTAATGCAGATATCTAAATCAGCCAATAACACGGCAGCCACTCAATGAATTTAGGCATGTACAGTGTCAAAATGACTTGCTTGAAGATCAAATGAGCATCAGAATGGGGAAGAAATGTGATTTGATTGACTTTAAACATGGCATGTTGGTGCTAGACAGGCTGGTCTGAGTATTTCAGAAACTGCTGATCTACCGGGATTTTCATACACAATCATCTCTTGGGCTTACAGAGAATGGTCTGAAAAAGAGAAAATATCCAGTGAGTGGCAGTTCTCTGGGCGAAAATACCTTTTTGATGCCAGAACCAGAGGAGAGTGGCCAGAATGGTTTGAGCTGATAGGAAGCCAACAATAACTTAATGAACCACTCCTTACAACCGAGGTATGCAGAAGAACATCTCTGAAAGCACAATATGTCCAATCTTGAAGCAGATGTGCCAGAGAAGCAGAACACCACACCAGGTTCCACTCCTGTCAGCTGAGAACAGGCAACCGAGGCTACAATTCAGACAGACTCACCAAAATTGGACATTAGAAGATTGGAAAATGTTGCCTGGTCTGATGAGTCTTGAATTCTCCGGTGATATTTGGATGGTAGGTTTAGAATTTGGCATACACAGCGTGAACGCATGGTTCCATCCTGCCTTGTATCAAAAGTTCAGGCTGGTGATGGTGGTGTAATAGTGTGGGGAATATTTGCTTGGCACACTTTGGGCCCCCTAATACGATCTGAGCATTGTTTAAACACCACAACCTACCTGAGTATTGTTAACCATGTACATCCCTTTATGGCCAAAGTCAAAGTGAACTTTGGCATTCACACCATACATTGAGAGCTTAGCTGAACGAAATTACTCTGATCTTGACCATGTCTACATGCCTAAATGTTGCTACCAAGTGAGTGGCTGACTAAATATTTGCGTTAAGAAGCAGCTGAACGGGTGAACCTAATAAAGATGCGTGCGTGCATGTGTGTGTAAATGTATATACAGTATAAATTCAATAGATGCAGCAGTTTCTATCCATGTGCAAGAAAAATACAGGTCTGTGAGAAATGGGGTTTACACTGCCATCAAGTGGTAATGCATACCATTATTTCAAATTGTGGGGGAAATGCCATGCCTAACAATCAGTTCCTGACTGAAAATTATTACAACATAAAACAGCATATAGGGATTTGGTTAAAGAACAATAAAGTGTCTCTCAGTTAATGGCATGATTCTAGGAATGTTATTAAGAATCTGCTCACCTGTTGCCACACAGTGATGAAAAGACTGCAGGAGGTTGCTGCTGGAAAACTTGACCACCCCCCTGAAGAGTTCATCTTTATCATTCAGTGTGTTGCTGCTATTGCCTCTATATCTGGTTTCAAGCTGTGGAAGGAGAGAGAGATGATGACACCAGCATCTTAACTGATCAATGTATCTTAATGAGAAGTCCAATAGCGTCCATCTAATAATTATAATTGATAAATCCATTAATTTGTTGATTTTAAGGGGGGGGGGGAAACCAAACACACACAGTTACATAAATACTCATGAATCCAGCTTTATGCAGGGCCCTTCCCATTTAATAGCTCTAAATTCCACCATACATATTTCAGATAAGATGGAACATACATTCAGAATAGAGATCTACTGTTAACATAGGGTCATATCATTAGAAAGACAGTGACAGCAGTGATGTTATGTACACTGCAGACCTTTTAGCTAGTTAAGGCACACACCTTATACACAGCCCTTTCCAACTTTGGCAGGATTCCATCACCAAATGCTTCACATGCCATCTGATGTCTTCTTTCAGCATACTCTGCATGCTCTTTTTCAATATTGGGGTCTATAAGGGGAAATCCAGAAGCAAGACACAATCAAACACAATAGTAATGTAAAACTGGAGATGGGGAATGTTGGTTATAAACAAACTAAAGCTGAAACCATGGTTACATGGTGCTAATATCAGCATCCTAATGCTTAAGCAGTAGGCAAGGGGTAAGAACTAAAAAGAGCATACGCAAAGGAGTTCCATTTCTTTCCTTTAAGGTTCTGTCCTTTGTTGGGAAAACCTGGAAATATAACAGAAACAAGCCAATTTAGTATTCAGAATTTAAATTTTAACAATTTAATCTAATACAGCAAAAATCTACCTAACCTGCTGATACTGTCTCATTACTAAGTCTCTCAGTGCAGTGAGACTTCGACCACTCAAGTGTGCTTCCTTTATGGATGTGTGTCTGGTGGCCCGAAATAGAGCCTTAGGGCCAAAGCAAATATTAGAATATTAGAGACATAGTCCTTATTCAAATTGTCCATGGTCAAATTGCTGCAGAGGTAACAAGTAATGCTGCAAAAATGGTCACCTCATATAAGAAAGGCTTGTGCTTGGACATGAAATTAAGGAAAAACACATAGGGAGTCTGCAAATAATGCACAACGTATGTTGGTTTCAGATGGTTAGGCTTTCTGAAGTTGTCACCCCATGCAATACGAATCCATATAGCCCCATCCTCAAGTTTTTTCATCCTAATAGATATCTGTAAAAGAAAAAACAAACATTCACAAATTACAACAGTTATATACTTGGACAGACAGATCTGGATAATATGAACGTGCAGTACAATCCATGTCAAACCATTACATTATGGATTACTATTTGGACAGTTGTACACTTGTGATAGTTCAATCACTTACATATTAAATATATGAACATATGAAAAATCGAGGCAAAACAGTCTGCAGGAGCCAATTTTGCATTTTATGAAATATGCTCTCATTGCTTGACAAGAATATATGATGCTATTCATTTAACAATATGGATAAGTAAAGTGATATCTGAAAGGTTCATTACATGTCTGAAATCTTCCTCCAAGTTAGCTTTGAATCGCTCCCTAAACTGTGTGAAACTCACAGAAACAGCATCATCTGTAGACACCAAAAGACAAGAATTATCTTATTTTCAATGGAATTGAATGATTTGAGGTTATTTATCCACGTACCAAGTACTTGATCTTCCTGTGGAAAACAATGGAGCAATTGATCTTACTTTTATGTAACTACACAGAACAAACCTACCCTCTGCTTCCATGAGTTGAAAGGCCTGCCAGGTTCCTTGATTAGGGTTGTCTATGTAATCTAGTATTAAAAATACAAGTGTACGTTTATGTAATGCATCAGGTATTCACTATACTAAACAAATAAAGATGACATGTATTAAACATCTTCACAACATCAAAATTAGTAAAAATATAGTCAATAAAAACATCACTCACAGACCATCTCCAATTTTGTCACAGCTTTCAAACCCAGCCTTTTTTCCTGAAGGTGGAACAAGTTAGTGAAACTTATCAACATCATAGGCAACGTATTAGCTATCGTAACAGAGCCAAGATAGGTTAGCTAGTTAGCTAATGTCCAGCGTTATCTTACTAGCTAATGTAAGTCTGCCTTTTGTTTCGCCGCATTGTACTGCTTGAATACACATATCGGATAATGAAAGTAATAAGTTTAGTAATAAACCGTTAGCTAACCTAGCTAGATTAACTAATCGTCTTTTAATTAACTACCTAGATATCATACAGCAAACAACCTTAGCTAGACAGATAGTTAACTTACTCCACATCTGGAGATTAGGTTTTCCAAAAATAACCATTTTGGTTGGGTACAATCCAAAGACTCCAGCTGCTCAGTTGATAAACGGTCCCAGGATTTCAGAGTAACCTCTAGCTTTTTGTTGGGTATTTTTCGTATAATCCGTTGTAAAATAGTCTTCGCTTGTCCGTCCATTTAGTAGTATTGTTTGTTTACTAAGAAACAAACACATAAAATTCGAAAACAACTTGTTAATAACTAGCCAGCTAGCAAACTACATTTTCGATACGAATTCGAAATCAAAATAAACCGCCAAGAACTGAAAAAAACACGTTTTCGCCTTCTTATTTTCTGTCTGACTTAAGACCAGCTAACTTTACCCACACCCGTTTAAGAAAACGGAAAAAACGATCTCAGATCAGCTTAAACAAGCAACACACACGTCACCGCGTTGAAACATACTTCCGAATACGTAATATCCTGCGAAATATAGCTAAATCAAATAAAAGACTGTGAACGTACAGTAAATTGCCTAAAGAATTAGATTAAAGTCCAATTTTAAATAATAAACAATAAACAAGCGCTCCAGTCATACGAACAAGCACATGAACATTATTGAAAGTCTTCTAATTAACTTCTATTGTGGCTAGTTTGATGGTGCTGCCCTCTGTTGGGGGCGTCGTTGCCAGCTAGCCAGCTAACGCTACAGAATAATCTCATGTGGCGTCAAAGAAGTGGCAACTCTTTATTGTTTTTGCACCATACAGCCTAGCTAACACAGCCGCTTCAGCCCAAGAACAGTAAGCTTTTTTTTTATTAGTGTAATAACACCGGTTGTCTAGTTAGCTAGCTGATAGACTAATGGCCAGCAAACCGAGCTTTATCTATTTCATCTACTACACACTAACGTTACAGTAGGGAAAGCTCTGGGGGCAATGTGTATTTTCAAATCAGTAGCCTATGTTAATTAGTTAGGTAGATAGCATAGATAAGGCTTTTTTTGTAATAGTATGGCGGGACAATCATTTAAATCCCACATTGGTGTGGGTTTCAATTGTCTTAATCGACGGCATAGGACTAACGTTATTCGAGGTCAACATGGTAACACCAAGCTTTGTCCTTCACCGGCTATTGGTGCAAAGTGAGCTAACATTTAGACAGCTAAACAAAACGGGAGCTGGTAGTTAAAGCTTTCAGTTAACTGGATGCTCGGTTGTTGTAGAAACCCAGTTTTCCTGCAGGATTGTTTGTAAGGATAGGACTAAAAATATTTTGAATTGAACTAACCTAAGATAGCCATCTTGAGCTACTATTTGTATCTAACTTTTCTTGTACGACACTTTAGTGTTTGCTACAGTGCTTTGTTTTTCTAAGATGGTCACGTTAAGGGATGGGAAGTCATATCAAAGAGGTTTAATGTGACCATGTGAATGTATAACGTTAATCAGTTCCCTCTCGTAGTGTTCTGTACTATTAGCAATTACAGAAAAACACGATGCCAATCAAACTATCTAAAACTAGCAAGCTAACGTGACAATATTTTTTTAATGACTTGTGATCCTTGCTGTGTAAAGCAGGCCGTCTCTGGCCTCGGTTAACCTATTTGTACTACTTTTGTACAAAGTAGTAATAGTAATAATAATAATAATAACAATAATAATTGTTGTTGTTGTAGAAACAGTACATGTCTGACATTGCTGCTTTAATGATATGTATGTATTAATTTTCTTAAACATTTAACTTTTTTCATTATGCTGACAGACGTTTGTGACACTTTCACGGTAGCAGAAAAATGTTGTGATTGTTTTTGTGTATTTCCAGTTTAAGCGTCACTTTAACTCAGGATGCATCCAGACCTCTCACCTCATTTACACACAGAGGAATGCAATGAACTGATAACACAACTCAAACAGTGCCACAAGGAGGTAAGAGAGCATTCCCAGCATCATGAATTCATATTTTTCATGCCTACCTGTCCCCAAGTATTGTTAAATTACATTTAATTAATTCTTTACGACTGTTCCTTATTACTGATTGAATTAAGATACATTAGTTTACATTTAATTGTTTATATTTTCAATTGTATCTTTAGCACAACATCCTCAGGTTCTTTGGGACTTGTAATGATATGGATCGTGCAATGCGGCAATGTCTTCGGACAGAGGTGAGATATAGTTTCTCAGCTTTCAAACCCCAGACTGGTCTAGGAGCATGTATCCAGACATCTCTGCTGAGTGCTGCTTCTGTGTTGGTCAACTCGTCTGATCCTCTGAACCATTTGTATATTTTTTCAATTCTTACAACCTGAAAGCCACATTTTGCAAGCAGAATCTTTATACATCTTTATATTCTCAAATGAAAACACATTTTATTTTGCTACTCTATCTAATTTTCTTTGCTGAGCACACCTAAACCACATAAACTTTGAGCTGGGACTTGCAGTTCATGTCTCTGAATAAATTTTATTTCATCACTGTTGCTGATGCATCAAAAAGTTAAAAAAAGTGGTTGTTCATTTAACACAACTTACACTTCACTTCTCTTTCACCATTATTATTCCAGTTTTTCTAAAGTGTTTGTATGATGTTTCAAATCAAATATTATTTGATTAGATCACCCTACGTCAGCCACTGAAGAAACATGAATCTTCAAGCCAAGTCAAAATGTATTTCTGTAGCACTTTTTACAACATATGTTGTCACAAAGCAGCTTTTCAAATGTCTGTGTCCAGATACCTAATGAACAAGCCAGTGGCAACAAGTGCAAGGAAAATAGATAACCTCTCTAATGCAGATGAACAATAGTCTTCAGTTTCCTGCAAATCTGAAAGGGAGATTAACACTGTTTATTGGCTAGGATTCTGGATGCATTGGTTCTGAAAGCAAAAACACCAAGGCTGGCTTGCTAGAGCAATAAAAGTATTTCCACCTTAAGATAATCTTATATTTTATCATAGTTTATAACATGTCTTATTACTATCATCAGAATTCTTATATTTTCAGCTCACAGACAACATGGTATAACCATTCTTGAAAAGATATGAGATGAGAACTGTTTTCACATCTGGAAAAGTAATTTAAAAAAAAACTTTAAAAAAAAAAAATCAAAACATGGCAAAAATCACAAAGATATCAAATTTCTATTAGCATTTACATATCAAATGATGACATTTGATTAGACAAGGGTCTCTTAAAAATAACATGGTATGTGTGGCTGACTAATTCAGAAACACTAACTGCAACTGAATTTTTCATTGACAAAAATGGGGGGAAATAAAAATAAGCCTAGGGTTTAAAGAATTTAAGAAAATAAACATTTACAGGCATTTTAAAACTGGTATAAATGAAATAAGGTGATATTTTACAGAAAACAGGGAAATTCAATCATCCAGTGATTTTGACTTTGCCCAAGGTCTCAGAGTGCATCTCTATCTCATTTCACAGCTATAAGGATGAATTGACTACAAGACAAAATGTTTTTAATAGTATTTCTTTCAAATTGCTCTTTTCTGGAAGCATGTAAAACATGCAGTCCTTAGGCTTTTTTTCCATAGGGCTACAACTACTACCGAAGATGTCTTTCACATTCCACCTAAGATCACTTTTCTGAAGAGGCCACTATTAAAAGAGCGTGGCTAGGACAAATTTACAAAAGTACAAAATGAGTGCATACAGTGATTGTTCCTTGTGATTAATTTGGTTAATTTGATGTCAGTGCATATGCAGTTGCGTTCAAAATTATTCAGCCTCCCCTGAGACTAAGAATTTACAAATTCAGGATTTTCTGAAGACCTAGAATATTTTTATTTACTTGTGTACCAGTTAAGTGACCTCTTCATATTGTACAATAGAGGTGTAGGAAGGGAGGCAGTCTGTTGGGGCTGCAAGACCCTCTGCCCCCCTGTGAGCCTATTGTGGCTGCAGGTTGTAGCATTTTCCACTTAGTGATAACTATAAACTTGAAAATTGTGACCAAAAATGTGCTCATTCATATTTACTCTGCTGTGGCTCAGATTTGCTTTACTGTACAAAGCAGAACAGAGTAAGTATGAGTCAACACATGTATCTTTTTGCATATTAACCTGCTGCAAAGCACCATCGGGGATTCCGATTGTTATATGTTTGGAAAATCCCAGAGGGAACATATCAACACAAAACCTAGCATAATCCACCACAGTATTTGTGAATCATCAAGATTCTCAGAAGCCATTTTTAAAAATCAACCAGTCTGTGTTTTCTATGCAGTCTTGGAGTTCAGATTTGTACTTGGTGTTCCAGCACTGAATTTTCCTCTCTGCTGGTGTAGTCTGCTTCAGTAATCATGTATATGCCGGTAGCAGGAACACAGACAAGTGGTCAGATTTATCGAAGTGTGATTTATCGAGTGTTTTATTGATTTATTGAGTGTTGTGTAAGAGTGATGGAGGATTTTGTTTCTCTGGTAGGACAAGATACATGATGGTAGTAGTACTTAGGCAGTACCCTTTTAAGGCTGCAGTGCATGAAATCCCCAGTTACAACAGAGTGTGTGTCTGGGTATCTGTTTTCCAGCTTGCTATTAGCTGCATGCAGCTTGTCCATAGCCTTTAACATCTGGTGAGATGTAACGAGTGGTAAGCACTGAAGAAGAGTGAAGAGTAAAAGAGTAAAATGGCCAGCTTTTGATTGGGAGGCATTCGAACACCAGTGTGCAGGACTGCAGGATGATTTCTACAATAGCAAACCATGTTATTGATTAAAAAGCAGACAGCTTGTCGGTGGTGGCTAATTTGGGATCTAAATGGTACGAGGTAAAGCCATCTGGTTGAATAAAACTGGTATGGAGAGTCTCAACAAGGTTTTGGCAAAGACTAATGCACAGCATTTCTGCAGGTCTCGACAGGAATTGATGTGGCAGTGAAGTTCATCCAGTTTGTTCTCAGGGGACTGGATGATAGTTAGAAAAATGCTAGGCTAGGAGGCTGTGAGGGACACCAACGCAGCAGAACCAGAGCACTGCGCAGTGCCTCCTCCCATCTTTTCCTTAGTAAGGACCAGTTTGCTATCGATCATACTGCTAAAAACATGCAGTATGATCTGATGAACGAATGAATGAATGAAGAAACAACCTTATTGAACACTAAGAAGAAAACTACATAACCAAGAACTTCACTCTCCAACAACTCGCTACCTCCACTCTTTACTGAGAATCACATGACTTGAATATTCATAAAGGAATTTGGACAGGCCTATGGAGTTCTGGGAATTTTATAGAGTGATGAAACTAAACTGGAACTGTTTGGATCCACGGATCAGTGGTATGTCTGGCATGAGAAGGGAAAGGCTTATAAAGAACACTATTCCAATAGTCAAACATCGAGGCGGTTCAGTCCTGTTGTGGGGGTGTTTTGCTGCTGCAGGAACTGGTAGTCTGGATCATATCGCATAAGAATCCCACTCACACGGTTCAGACTCTTAATCATGCAGTCTTTGAAAAACCAGGCCATTTTGAAGACGAATGTGAGTCCTTCAGTGCATAAATTGAAGCTTAGAGGTCACTGGACGTACCAGCAAGACAATGAAAACTTGGTTCACAGATCGGGGCCTGGAATGTCCTTGAGTGGATATCTCAGTCCCCAGATTTAAACCTTTGGTGGCATTTAATGAAAGCTGTGGAAGTATGGCAATACCAAGGATCATTAATGAGCAGGAAGCTTTGGCACATGAAGTTTGAAATCATAGTAGTAGACTCAATCATACATTTTCTAAAAATTGTCCAAGATGTAATAATAAGCATTTTTTGACTTATTACTGAAGCCATGGTTGATGCATTTTTATTAGTTTTTTTTTTTTTTTGCATCACCGTGCTTACTTGCATTTTGAGGCAGTTGAGAAATTTTCAATGCAACTTTCTATTATAACATTGTACGTGGTGCTCATTTGATCTGAATCCCCCTGCAACATTGTCTGTTTATCTTTTCAGTATGAAGCAAAGCGGGAGCGGAGCAAGGCTCATGCACAGGAGATGAAGCAGCGTTTGAAGGAAGGCCCTAAAGATCAAGCCTAAGCCAGACAGGCTCCCAGCACTGTATGCCAATTGAAAATGTGAAGTCATTCAGATCTTCGCCTTTTCACAACTGGTCCAGTAATGTTTGTTGCTTTGTGGACATCTGCTGGACTGTGGAGGATGTTGGGAAGATTGCCTGGGTTAATTTATCAAAGACTTTCGAGAAGTTAAATAGGCAGCACATTTTGGGTTAAGTATTAACACTGATGGAACAGTAAATATTAATTTACAATTAAATAAACATATGGCAACCCCAGAAAGAACTGTGTATAGTTAGTGTATGCTGTGTGTCTGAATACTTTCCAAGAATGTTGTTTGCTTTTTATTGGTTATAAGAACTGAGAATCCAAAAAGTTTTATCAGAATTAGTTTGCCTAAATTAATAAATAGAGAAGTCTCATGTTGGACAAAAAGTGTGCTTACACAGGCAAAGTAACAGAAGAAATAAATACATGTAGAATGCTGCATTAATTGTCATTTATTAGATTCCACTCACCCCTCCCACACGAAGACGGAGCATCCTACTGACACAGAGGAAATACACGACTTCTAAGGCACCCAGAAATACTCAGAATCAAGACTAAGGGACAACATTCAACTTGTATAGACTAAAGGACTTTATCAAATGTGTATAATCTCTGGCATGAGGGTGGAAAAAATGAAAAAATTTAAATCAAAACTTTTTTAGATGACAAATGTCAAAAATAAATGTAATAGTTGCAAGTCTATTAACAATATATTAAAAGAATAATGGAAAGCATATGAATATAAACTTTAGATGAGCAATATATTCTTCAATATTTAACATATTTAGTAATGGACCATCTCAATACCTCAAAAAATGTATTTTCCATTTGTACATATCATAAACCACAGAAATTATTTCCATGTGCATGTAATCCAGTTACTCTGCACAATGTTCCAGTATTCTTAATAGGAAAGTGAAGAATGTCACAAATAATCAGGTAATCAGAATGTCAATTATTTTGTTATTAATATAACAAATACAATTTTCTTTTAAAACAAACTTGTCTCTTAAAAGCATACTTCATACATGTTGATAAGTTACAAGAAAACTAGTTTACGACAGGCAAATGTTCCTTAATTATCACAGCTTGAAAAGTACTCAAATTCTTTGATAAAAGTCGCCATACAAAGATAAAACAGTAGATCGATCCTGAATATGAATTCTGCACACAAGTTGTGATTGACAGTTGACTATATCATCCCAAATTTCAACGGAGTGCCTATTCACCCCCATAAATCCCAAAAATACTGGAAGGAAAAGAAGCCACAAGTGGAAGGGTATGCATATGTAATGGCACTGTTGAGCCACAGGACCGCCTACAATATTTTATGTATTTCTCAATAAATAAAAAAATAAACTATGCAAGTTTTCTAACATTATTTACTATGGCAATACAAAAACATACCCTGAAATATAAAGATCTGACAAGCAACATTTATCTACAATAATATACATGCATAATCATAATTATATTATATATATATATATATATATATATATATATATATATATAAAACAGCATGTTACACTGTTAATTTAGCTTTTGTACAATGGCTGAATGTCTCAATTTCTGTACAAAACAATGACCAGTCACCTCTGTACAAAACAATAATCTCAGGCCTACACATGTAAGTATATAAACTAGCATATTTATATATATAATTATCCTGAAAACATCACATGCAAAAATAACATACACATCTGTATTATTTCCACAATACCAACAGGCTGACAAAGTGCAGAGACTGAATATTACTTTGGAACACAAACAAAATATTTCATTTAATTCTTTACAAAAATATGCAACAAATTTAACTAAAATAATCATCTGACATTTAAAAATGTATTCACATCCATCACCATTACATAATCCTTTTCATTTTGACATTTGTCTTCCATCAGAGCACAGGACACAAATATCCAGTGATATTTATCAGGAACCAATAAGCAATGAATCTGGATTCTGCCTCAGAATTCTGTTAACCTCAAACTGTCATAGCGATACTGATGAGTTCTTCACTACACCTGGAGAGCTGGACTTCCTTACCAACAATAAGAGACAGCAATGCATTTCATCATTTCCCTTACAAAAAGGGGGTGGAGCCCAATCAGTATTAGGTTAATTCATAATTTACTAGTAGTCTCTGAAATTTCAGATAACTAGTGGATTTTTAGTTATGTGCCGAAAGAAACATTGAAATTATCTTGATAATTCTTAAGTCTTGATTTTTTACAGGGTCTAAAACAGATAAACCTAATGACAGGATGAAACAAGTGAAATTCAGATTATTGCTGTCATTTTGTTTAATCCATTTACATTTTAAACATTTGACCCTAAAGTAAAATCCTCATGAAAGCTTTCACAGAGAATGACTATGCCGAGTCAAATATCTACTGCATGCAATAAGTAACCATAACACTGCTAGAAATCATGGAAAGAACATGAAAAAAATACAGATAGTCTAGTAGAGGGAAAAACTAAAAGCAGCACATATTTGAACACAGTTATTTTCCAAGCCATAACGAATGTCTTAGCTATAACATCCACATCTAGAGTCTTCATTCTGAACTTTAATCTCCTTCAGCTAGCAATGCATTGCTGTCAATAAGATAAATAAAGCCAAAAAGAAATGTCCTGGTATTAGATTTGCATAGACTTATGACTCATAGATGAATAACACATGGGACATTATATCTTAATTTCTTCACATTGAATTCCCTGACTGCCCCCCATCCCACCCCACCCCACCCCACCCCACCCCCCACACAAACATATCATCAGACTACTAATCAGACAGAAAAAAGGGAATAATCATCACATTCAATGTTCAAGACGGCGAGGGTAGTTTGCAGTATAATCGGTAGCATCTAACAACCAAAGACTGACAGCTTCACAGCATCACCAAGGTAGATCTGAACCTCTGTCGATTTAGGGGAATAAAATGTGTGACTGCGATTTGCAAAGAGGCACTGCAGTTAACAGCAATGTTGCTAACCCATCACTACTGCACTCAACTGAGGTCATGTCATATAGCACATGGACAATAATATATGACAGGAATGCTTTTAAGGTAAAAAGATTAATAATCTTACCAAGGACCTTTGGTATGAAAATCACCCCTTCAGAGATGAGAGAAAACAAAAAGACAATACACAACAATCAAATTATCTACACTGTACACGTTTACATACAATTATTCAATTATTTTTAACCTTACAAAATGGCTTGATTTCAAATAAATAAAGAATGAAAACATTAAAGGCATTCATTATTTTGTAAAATTTTCAGTGTACGAAAATGGCTGGCTTTAAAGTATCCTTGGGAAATAGAATCCCTCTGATACCAAGGATTTGTAGTTAAAAGAAAAGCAACAAAACAAACCAAAAAACTTGTATTCTTGGCTTAGTTTAATCTCATTCAAAGGATATGACATCATTGACTACTCAAAGTAGATGTGCCCGATTCAGCTGTGGGGGGGTGTGGGGGGAGGGGGGGGGTGACACTTCATGGCATGGCAGCTGAGGGTCTTTGATCTTGTGGACACAGTTCTCAAAGACTGGAGAAGGGCTGAAAATTAGGCATCATAACCCTTATTTTGAAGGTAGTTGAAAAGAGCTTCCAGTCCCTTGGTGGAGCACCACAGCTGTTTAAGCATCTGGCATTCCTTCTCGTTCACCTCCTCCAGGACAGACTTCAGGATGCTTCGCACCATGCATTTGGACTCTTCTAGAACCTGCATATGGAAGATAAAAAGACATCCCCACACATATTATTTGAAGTCAAGGATGAATTATACTTTTTTGTTGAACCTGTCATATATAAATGTAGCGCAAAGTGGTTTACAGCCAAAAAAAAAAAAAAAAAAAAAAAAAAAAAAGCAAACAAAATCAGCATCGGAAACAATTAATATATGAATAAAAAGTATAAAACAACACCTTAGAAAATGGAAAAACGCATAAATAAAAGAAAAGAAAATGAAACAGTATTTGTATGCTGCTCATTTAAAGTATGTAATGAGAACAACTGTTGAATGTCGTGTGGAAAGGAAATCCAGTCTGACGGAACTATTGACTGATTATTTTAAGGACTTGCAATATTGAGCATCTCTGAAACACTTCTGGTAATCACCAGGAAAATGGCAATACTTATCATGTCGTATAAAACCAGATCAGAACCCCCCCCTCCCGCCGATGTAAACCCCCGTAAAAAGCCAGAGCCAGGTAACCCAGGGCTCACGAGCTCATACCACAGCGCTGCAGGCAGCCATCTCCTGCACCCGCAGCATTACTTCCTGGTTGAAGGTGGTGGGCCAGAACACTTGCGAGACCAGCCCACGGCTGCACGCCTCCTGGGCTGTCAGTTTCCTGCCACAAAACAGCATCTCATTGGCCTAGAAGGAAGAAAGGTCAAAAATCACTTGCCCATCATGAAAGTAAGGCGTTGTGCTGTGTGTAATCATATATATTAGAGGCGTACGACTGCTGTGTGTTGCCATGTTATCTACCGCATTCATCAGTGGTTAGCTTCTCTACACAGAGCCCCTTAGAAAAGCAGCGTGCTAGGTGGTGCTGCTGTCTTTCTGAATTTTTTGCATTTCACCATCACGCCAAATATATTAGATTTTCGAATAGGATGTCTGCTGAGTATATATCTGGCATGTACACTGGTGTTTGCATGTATTTGCACTCTGACCTACTTTTGGTTAGTTTGGCTATGTTCCTTAGCACAGTGCATGAGCAGCGCTGTCAGGTTAAGGCACAGAATAATATTTAATCTGAGGGGCTGTACTGTACTACCATATAGATATTATAGATTAACAGATATTACAGATTAACAACCATTTAAAAACATACAAAGGAAGCCAATCAGAAATAAAACTAAATCATGATCAACACATTAGTCTGTGACCCATCGACATCTTTTGGCTATTGTCCCTGAAGATGCTCTGTTAGGGATGTGTTATAGCCATTTTTAGTTACTGCTTGCTTTGGGGGCTTTTTGCATCCTGTCCCGTCTTCTGTAAGTAAAAGGCTTCCTCGACAGATTAGTCGTAGGTGAAGACCCATCCACTGCATTTGGGGACATCCAAGGAGTTCAAACGCTGCTGCATGTCACACTTCCTGCTGCCACTGTTGAGAGCAGCTGGTAAAGTTCAAGTCGAAGGTTTCCACCCTGATGCAACAGCTGTCCCTCTCCTGTCTCTTGATGCTTAGCACCTTCGAGGCATCTCTGACTCTACGCTCTCTGTTCGTGTTTGCTATTGGTAAGATAAACAGTGCCGTCTTACTTCCATTTTCATCTACAGCATTTAGCAGATGCTCTTACCCAGAACCTGGGGGTTTGCCCGTTTGTTTACTTAAGTAAAAGTTCAAGTTACACAAGGCATAATTTTACCCTGTATAGAGCTGTCACAATGAAAAATATTGTACCGCCACTTACCTCTATTACATAAGTGCTTAAAAGTGCGTAATTGTATCCTTAAGCATGTTCGTTAAACTCCTATAAAACCTATAAATAGCCTCTGATCGTCTTAAGCCCTTTCAACAGGTTTGCTCCTCTTAGTCTAGTGGGTTCACTCACCAGAGCAACTCCAAGGATCTGAGGGAACGTATAAGAAGAGCAGCCAGAGGGTGTGAGACGCAGAGCAGCACAAGGTGTCTGGAACCAGGCTCTCTCGCTGGCCCACACGATGTCACAGAGGGGCAGGATGGAGGCCCCCAGCCCCAGAGCAGGCCCATTGATGGCCACCACGATGGGCTTCTTGAAGTGGATGAAGGCCTTCACAAAGTCTCTGCAGTGAGAGAAGATGTGAACAAAGGATTTGAGCTGTCAGGGTCTAAATGCTATAAATAACCGGTAAAGTATATATGAGGATGTTTTTTCATGAATTGTTGGCAAGAAAGCGGAAGTGTTTTATGCTTAAATTAAAACATTATGAAACAGAACTGAACAAAGTTGAGGACTCCAGCAGTAAGGCTTAAAAGGGTTCTACAATTCTGACAAACTCGCTTAAATTTTTTAGTTTATGTAATAGTTTTGAGTGGCAAAGTATTTGTGATCATAAACTGTTTGAATTTCTATGATTGCCAGAACCCCTCACAAAATGTTCAAGGACCATGCATGAGCTTAGTTGGTGACTATCAGCTCATAGCAGACATGTGACTTGTCAGAGCACCCATTTGATGAGTTCTTGATTACAAAGCAGGGACCCACTTAATTAAATAACTTAATTATAGTTTTTAATGAGCAACTAATCATGAAAACCTAAATTGCAAGTCTCATTAATATACAATTAACCGTGCCATCTTTCCACCTGGAGTTTTCTTCTTTCTCTTTTAAGGACATGGATAATCTAAAGTGGGACAGAAGCCCACTGCTGTGGCCTCACGCCTACCTCACAGCATCGGCGATCCTGCTGCTCTCTTTCCGGCGGTCTGTGGAGAGCCGTCCGATCAGGTAGGAAGGGTCCAGGCCGCCACAGAAGACGCTGCCCACGGCGCTGAGCAGCAGGAGCTTGCTGTCATCGCCTGCCGCACTGCCCAGAGCTCGGCACACCTCCTTCATGATCTGCCCAGTGGGAAGAGGATCATGAGGAGAGGGTAGGACGAGAGGGTAGGGGGAGAGATGGGGGAAAGCGTAGGAGGAGGAGAGCGTAGGAGGAGGTAGGGCGAGAGCCGGCACCAAACCACCACAGCCTCAGAGAGAGAACATGCTGAGATGCGAGCTGGGAGCTACCATTACCTCGCGCATGGATTACATTTACAATTTTAGGGTTACTGAGGAAGGAGATACAGCATCTGCTGACATGGCAAATGTGGATGTTGGGATTTAGGGAATTTTATCCTTGTTTAGTCACTTGGCTTCAAGAAATGTTCCATATTCTAAGTGCAGCTTTGAAGTTACACAACACAAGAAGCATGTCTGTTGGCCCTGCAGAGCAAACCCTCATAAAACGTGATGGTGTGTGCATCTGTACATGCGGAAGTGTGTGATCCTGCGATGACACTTCCAAGATGACTTCCACAAGGGCAACTAAAAGCGTAGGCCAGCACACACACACACACACACACAGAGAGAATGACACCGATGAATGCTACAAGCCGTTGGGAATTGGGGGTTGTGGCAGCAGTGGTGGAGATGCTATTCACACCCACCTACACAGATGTAGAGATGTGTTTCACACTCAGGCTATAATTAAATTACATAAAGAGAAACTGACCAAGTGAAGGTCCTAGACTTGTTGATGAAGTGCATTTTACTTGTGTCAATATTAGCCTTATTTTAGGATCACTGTCAAAATATGCAAAAACGGGGAAGATTCATATTCTTAAAAATGTTTTTGCATATTTTGACAGTTAAAAGCATGCCACACAATTCTATTCAAAACCTGTGCTATTTGAAGCATTACATTCACATTCATTCTATGCAGCCATTTGCTTTTACACACATAGTGGGAAGCCTGTGTTAAACAATAGCACACACAAAGTGTTTTCACAGTAAGGCAGCTGGTAGAACTATGAATATAAAAGTGACACAGCTGACAAAGTCAAGCTCCTCTGGCAGAGAAATTAAATAACAAAAAATGTTTGATGCATTACTTTTTGATACAGCATGCATATCCTAATAATAACCAGGACACATTTTCTCTCTCTCTCTCTCTCTCTCTCTCTCTCTCTCTCTCTCTCTCTCTCTCTCTCTCTCTCTCTCTCTCTCTCTCTCTCTCTCTCTCTCTCTCTCTCTCTCTCTCTCTCTCTCTCTCTCTCTCTCTCTCTCACATCTACACAGCTCACCAGCCTGCCCTCATAACAAGGACTGAGGTCAGAGTCTCAATCTATAGCTGAAAAAAAGCACTGTAATACAAGTGCAGGTTACATTTACAATGTTCTTCAGCATTTCCAGATAATATTCCACAGAGACAGAGAGAACGCTCGCAATAAAAGGGAACGAGCAAAATTGCTTGTGCACACATTATACACAGCCGGAAAATGACTTCTCCATCATAAAGAACTTTTAGATAATGCAAAGAGGCAGTCTTATTCACTTCAGGCAGCCAGACTCAGACTTGCAGTGCTTAGAAACTGTGTAAGCCCAATCATTTAAAAGTGATCAAAGTCAGACCAGAAGTAACTATAATGGGAACTGAAGAGATGTATGGGTCATGGATTTGTCCCCACAAAGCACTGACAAAACAGACCTGCATTTCTCCAGCTGTGGCCTTCATTTAATATATTCAAGATACAGGTGTCCAAAAGATGAAAAGGTAAAAGGAAAATGTTAGAGATCACTATCAAATCAATTCATTATGGGTCTACATCAAAATACATATTAGCTTCACAAATCATTGACCACAGGTATTGGTCATTACATATATGATTACGGGGGGTGTGGGGTAAAATGCTCAGGAGTGGAGGGTCTATAGATCATCAGGAATGAGGCCATACAAATGATCAGGGGTGGGGTATACAGTTTTCCTTTGCTGCTCACAGAAACCGTGGAGTGAAAACAGAAGCAGCAGTCTGGGCTGAAAGCCTCCATCCTCTGGGGTGAATCGCTCCATTCCAGCTCCCACTTTTTCACAACCCTTGTTCATGAGGCGGAGAGTATGAGAGCGATTTACAGGACTAAACACATCCGCTGCGGTGCGCACGCCACTGGGACGCGGGTGGCGTGGGGGAGCAGAGTGAGGGGGCTTGTGCTGGCGGAGAATGGATAAACATTCGGCTAATGGGCTTAGCTCTTCCCTGCCGGTCGTGCCGTTCGTGGAACTCTGCCGAGGAAGAAGCGGCACTCTGGCTTGGCTGTGAGTGTAGCATTTCAAGACTTGGCTGCTGCAAGTAAATCAGCCTGAAACCAGCAATGGCCTAAAGGGCACCCAGCCCCAACATTTCAGCCTGGCAGACTTATCTTTATATGAGGTGAAGTAAAGTGCACCAGGAGCTGGTGCACCGCGGAACTGTGCTCAGAGCCCAGCCTTCTGGCTTTGTGCAAGTGTTTTGTGTTCGCATTATAGTTAAGTGTGTGCACAATAAAAAAACAAAACAAAACTAAGCTCTGTATAATGGTTAATTATCTGTATTACACTCTCATCCAAAGTGTGAGTTTACAAAAAAATACCGCTATCCTCATTCCATTAGCTACCCAGTGAATAATCAGTATGATATTGAGGTTGGCTTCCATGTCAAATAAATGTTTTCCCCCAGTACACATTTGCCTAAGGGGAAATATGCACAAGTCTGCCTAATAGGAGATATATGGCATTGATAACCTGTACATAAAATGATGATGTGAAAATCACCTTATAAACTATCCCACAGGAAGCTAATCGGCACTGGGGAGAGAACAAGAAAAGAAGAGCCTCCCCACATCTAGATCACCCATGAGACTTGTGTGGGGACAGGACCGACGGGCACACCTTCTCTGGTGCATACTGATTAATGCTGTCGGGGCTACAACCATGTGCACTTCTCTTCTCTGGACCTTTATCACCTGCCATCGTCTTGCATTCTTAGTCAGCACTGACTCAATCACACTTCTTATTAATGTGTGTAAATTTGAAACCCGTCATAGTAAAATCTTAAACCACATGTGGAATGCATATATATCATTAAAAAACGTTTGGGGGAAGGTCCCTGGGAAGTATCTTTGATGTTCCCTTTTTCAATTGCGCCAGTATACTTTAATCATTCAACTGTAATTATGGTCACATATACTTAAATCCTTTAAATCCCTTTTTCATACATTATTGTCAAGTTTTTTTCAGGCTGGCTCTTTTGTGACAGCTACATCCTCATTTCAGTGAGAAAAGCATCCCAATCCTAGTAAACTGCAAATGCCACATAATATGCAACCATCAACATTTTCTGTAGTAAAAAAACATTCATTATTTTCTCACAATTCTCAAAATACCTTTCAAAAGATGTGATATTCAGCCAGAACCTTATGGTCAGTAATCTGTGACACAATCACAGTCTTGGTTTGGCTATTTGATCCTGTCTCAGATGATGGTGAGTGGTTGACTAATACTTCCTTCTTGCTGGACAACACATTAAGGTACATACCTCTGGGGTTAGTGCATTGTTGTCTGATGTCTGGCTTGACAGCAAAACATGTGTGAAGCCCTCTTCCTTCCTGACCACGATGTCACGAAACCTGTAGCTGGTCTCATTCTGCCTGACGTTGTACCTCAGTCTTTTGTCGAAAACATAGCCTTTGTCCTCAGCCAGCTTCCGTTTGGCTGAGCTGTGCAAGTGTGCATCTCCGTTGGGGATTGGGGTTCCTGTTTGAACATGACAAATGGACAAGGAAATAGACATGTGATTTAATTTGGAAATACACCAAAACATTGTGATTTAGGTTTGGCATGGAGAAACGCTGATAGTTGCACACCTTTGGTCATCTGGACGGTATTGCCTGAGGCCTGTTTGTTCTAAGGCAATGAAAAAAGGTGAAAGGAGCTGGATGTTATACTTGGGCCTGGGACACTAGCAAGCAAGGTAGAGCCTTACTGCAGCTTCAGTACTCCCCATTACCTTTCAAAGGCTTTGTACATGGACATTTATTTTATTATTATTATTTTTAATGGTCTAGAAATGCTCTAAGTGGAGTTTAATTCATTTATTCTTTTGTTACAGGCCTTGTGCCTTGGCATGTTGTGACAGATTCAGCAATGAACTGTTTGGTAACTTACTCCGGATAAGATCATCTGCTAAATGGCATAAATGTAAATCTAAACTAAGTGTAAAGCTAGGGGAGGGTTACATCTATCTTATCGATGTGAGGTTGCATAGGATGCTTCAGCTGCCATCCTCATAGAATAGATCTCGGCTGCATTAAGTTCTGATATGAAAGTCCACATACTTAAGTGGTTATTTGAATCTCAATTATATGTACACCTAATTCTTGTCACAGTCTGGTTGCTCTAAGCAACTTCATACATTTAAGGGTTTAAACTACCCGAAAAACAAACAGGGCTCCCCCAGAATTTCTCATTAGTTTCCTGCAGCACACTGCCATGTTAAAGGCTATGGTACTGTCTTACAGCACAATGGTCTCATATTACAGTGTACGCCAAACTAGTTGCTGTAACAATAACAACAACAAGATAACACCTAGTGGAATTTTTCAAATTATAATATTGTATGGAAAACACAAACCTGGTCTTCAGTGTCGACAACAACTTTCACTGGAAAATAGATAAAACTTGCTCGAAAAGATGCTAAATGTCGCCTGATGACGCCATGCACAAATTAGCATATCGGTAACGTCAACGCATCGTATTTGCATACTGCCTAATGTCAGATGGTGTCAGCCCTGTGCATCTAGTTTCTTCTCTCGTATTCTCTGAGCTCACGGATACTGTATTTTAATACAGCCAAATAAACAGCCCAACAAAGATGTTCTTATTTACACGTTTTTCTGTTTCTGTTGTCAGACAGCCGGAGTAGTATGAAATGGTCAGTGAAACACGGCCAATTAACAATACATATTAACCAGCTTTCACTTCCAAGTCATTTCTAAGCTGTTGCTCTGCACTGCTAAAATTCTTATTTTATGTCAGACAAAATCACCATACACATAATTTAAAGGCAACGGCTGTACTTCGATTTCGCCTATATTTAAAAAGTAAAACGATCTCTTAGAGGCGACAGAATATATTTTTCCCCCACACACACAGCGCACAGAATGATCGCAGTCAAACGATCAAGTTAAACTGGTCACATTAAAACAAAGGACGATTAAAACACGCAGATTACAGACTGGTCACTGGCAACAGCGTCTGGACACAGGCGGCTCGTTCACGTGTATGTCACCCGCCGTGCCCACCTATCTGCCCCTCACCGAGCAGAGCCAGCGCCGAGCGGGGGGTGTGCCCGCCTGCGGAGCAGTACCGGCGCGCCTCTCGCTGGCGGAGCACTTCAAGTCTTCCATGGGATGTGGCTATGGTTTGTAAAAAAAAAAAAAAAAAGTCGCTAGATGCTTTTTTTTAAGCTAGAGGGGACTAAAAAGTATTTACGTTAGCAAACATTGCTGATCTTATGCCTGACTGCTGGGTTCACAGTTCCGTGTGTGGGACATGAGTGCAATTCAATCGGGCGGCTCCGATTACTGACACAGCATTTAAGAGTTAAGTGTGACCCTCTTCGTGAATTACACAGAGATTGTACACCAATGACAGTAAAAGCGCTTAACAACCCTGATTTATCACAAGTGAACGCCAGGGACACCAAATGGAAAAGCAGTGAGTATTTAACCATTTACATACAGTTATGAGACATCACTACTGAAATAATTCACCATATAATGTTTTATTGTTTTTAAAAATTATTATTTCTAAAGCGATTTAAACCTGTGCAGTACCAAACCTGAACTGACTACAGCAGACATTCAAGGAAGGCATGAACCACAGCAAAAAACAAACAAGCAAACAAACAAAAAACCCTAATCAGGCATATCTGATGTTTTGTCATTCTCATGCACAGAGTAGTTTTAAAATATACCACACCAGTTTACATCAGTTTACAGGGTGTTTGGCTACATGGCTGTGCATAGGAAGCTAATGCCAAATATTACTTAGGTTACAGACCCAAGTACTGTGACAGCATGTGGATGGTAGAGATTTGCTCAAACTATCAGGACATGCAGGATGCTTCACTGGTAGACTACAACTTGTATGTTTTCTAAATCTATATGCTGCATGTTTAAATTGCTGGTTTCAACCCCGTTCATTATTTCTGCTCAGCGGCACTCGGTATAAGGGCATTATTCATCCTGTCATATCCTTTCATCCATCCAGTGTACTGGTCCTTCCCTGATTCAAAACAGTGTAATTAAACTGTCGTTTGATTCCATCAATTCATCACACCTAAAATAGACCAAAACGAGGATGGAAAATCACTCAACGAAAAGAGGACAAGAAGGCAAGTTTACTGCTCTGAAGTTTAAATAGATGACATAAGAACCTAAATAAAATGAATACACGTATCCAGCACTAAAAAATCGCAGCATGGAAAGAGACACAATAAGTGAATCGTGAACATTTAAAATGAATGAGGTAATAAAATGATATTGTAAGCAGAAAAATAGGGAATGGTCCAGAATAAACTGGTTTCATGCAGGAAAGGCCTCTGTAGGCTTCAGCGTAACTCCTTAGGAGGCCTCATTGACAGGCCTCTAGGGGCCTCAGTCGAGGGGGGGAGCCTTGGTTCAAGGACAGGACAGCCTGGCCAAGTGCCGGAAGCAATAATATGGACATCACTGGAAGAACCAGTATGGTTCTATTAAAAAAATAGAAGTAGTCCAGGATGAACCTAATGGTACCAAGAACTGGTTGGTGTAAGTATTGAAAATCAATTTGCACAAATTGAATAATGTATGGTTTGGAGAACAATAGTGCAACCTGGCCAAGTTTTTATGAAAAAATAAAAATGGTTATGAAGAAAATGTATAAAAGGGGTGCCCACCTAAGACGTTAGACGTTCTCTGGGCAATGCCTCGTTTGTAAGACTGAGCTCAGAATAAAGATGGGACCAGCTCTTCTCTTCAATTAATTCCAGAGTCTGCATCTTTATTTCTATTAAGTATGTATTGAATAAATGCCTTGAATTTAGGAAGATCTAGGAATGACAGGAAGATGACATGGTTCAGGTTTGACCATCTGTAACAAAGGATGAAGGTAGCCACCCTATCCAGGACTCAAACCTAGGGCCGACAGGAGGTAATCATGAGCACTGACCACTAGACCAAAGATCCTCCCGTTCAGAGAGTGGCGCGACACTCTCCACGTGTCCCTCCATGCACAACTGCCCTTTCCATCAGGGTCACACCCATGCCTCTCATCAGGGATATGCCATACTCCTCAAATATACGATGCTTCCAGGCATGTAAAACATTAAATGCCATAAGACATCACAGTCTATCTGTTAATGGGGAATACAAACCAATAAATGAATCAGATTATCATCTTTACCAGATGACTAGAGTCACTCTTTTCAACAAGTACTCTGTCACAATAATCATGTTCAATTACAATATATAAAGCAGAGCCAACCGCACATTCCATTAAAAGTGATGATACCCAGTGGAGTAAAGTTGTGCGGTCATATAATGCTACTGGACAGAGCTTGCAATTAACAAGGCTGCTTTAAACACAAAGGCCAAACTTACTCCAATGCCAAGTTTACATTCAGACTCCAAAAACTCTGCAAAGGTTTATTCATTTATACACAAACTAGACAGTTAGATATCATGTAATCTGACACATTAATTTCAGGGAAAAGTGAGATCCTTATTAAACCAAGACAAGTCAATATATTTAAATCACAGCCATCATGTCAGAGGAGGCCTTTATGAGAATTAAATCAATATATTCATCACAGCCATCATATCAGAGTTATGCACTTACCATAGAAACCACTTCTTCACAGTGACTGAGGAGTAAACTGCACTTTTCTCTCATCACTACTCATATAAGTTATTTTATATTGCAATGTGATATATTCTCTTTAAACTTAATTGTTAAAGCATGTGCTAAACCTATTTACACCATCATGTTAAAAAGAGAATGCTTTAGTGTGGTGGAACAAACATCTTAAAGACTAAGAATGGATAACCATAATAATCAACAGTCAAATCTTAAGCATTATTTTATAATCAGTTAACGGGAATGTGTCATTGTTTGCATCACAATGCATTTAATCCTTAAAATAGTTTATTTACTTTTTGTTTGTCTGTAAATTATCATCATATTATTATCATATGTAGGTATACCCATCTGTCAATGATTTCTGAATTTATATACACAGAAAACTGATACACATACACAAGTTTGCCTATTTTGCCATTCAAATCTGCATCACAGATTGTATTACAGATGTACTTTAGCAATTTTTGACCATTTTAATGTTGTCCTCTAATTACTTTTAATTTTAAGAGACATTAAATAATCTGTCATCATCTTGGTTTCAAATCTATATATGTAAAACAGGTTACAGTTAAAACCATAACTTAGGCTGGGTTCAGGTGATTATTTAATTACTTCATTTGGGTGATTATTTCATTCATGGTTTTAATACTTTAAATTAAGTTAGTTGGGATAGATTTTACAGAATAAATAAAACAACTGTCATGAATCACTAAAACACAAATAGCTTGGTATAAAAAATGGTTTTTCCAAAAACGTTTTCCAATGCTTCTTCTTCACATTACGAAACAGCCATTATACTGACACCCAGGGTCCTGGATGGTACAGAGATTCTGTACTCAACCTGTTTTTTAAAAATGGCTTCTATATGGGGGACCCTGCTCTATGGAGCATAAACTGGTTCATTTGGGCACTACAAAGCACTTTGTTTCTACATCTCATATGCGCTGCATGTTATAGAAAAATATACATTTACATTCTTGTAAATAACATTTTGTAAATTTTACACTGTAAATAATCACTTTGATAAATATTGTTTTCTACTTTTCGGTAGTAAAAATTACTTATTGCTCCTTTAAAGCTTCTACGATCCTTTACGGAATAATAATTAGTAAACCATGAAAAAAAAAATCTTTCTTTAACACAATATTCTGTTTTTACCACAAGTAAAACCATTAACAGCAATCCACAAAAGTGCAGCATGGTGTGGAATGGTGCTATAAAATAAATGGAATGGTACTATAAAAACTATAAAATAAATAATGCGCTGTAATGTGCACACAGTTCAGTATCTGTTATAGAGAACATACTGTAAAGGAGAGGAGGCTTACCTAATTCATTTCCTAATTGTGACATAGCTCCACTGGGCTCCATGTCTCCAATCACCTTCTCCACTCTGCTGCTGGGCACACCCTGGCCTCTGGCAGTTGTCCTGTAATGGAGTGGGTCCCCTTCTCCATTTTGTAGTCCGTTAGTGGGACCCCGGATGGGCGGCCCAAACTGTAACCCTGCAGACATGCTCTTGTATGTCATAGGTTTTGTCACTCTGTCACCGCAGAGTTTGCTTGCAGACATCTTTCTTGGTTTCTGTGGAGTGGTCAGTCCTGGGCCGCCTCCACCACGCCTCAGCCCTGTCCCTCCACCTCCTGCCCCACTTGTCCTTTTTTTTTTGCGGCCTTCCCCACGGGGCTTGGAGGTGTCGTGGATGCCGGGCTGGCCCGGGCAGCGGGCCGTGGAGCCACCGTGCTTTGCCGGCTTCGGACGCCGCCCATGAAGCCGCAGGCTGTTGAACTGGTCTATGAATTCCTCGCAGTGCAGCAGGTGATGCTCGGGCTCCCACGTGTCCTCCTTGCTCCCATAACCCTTCCATCGGATCAGGTACTCCCACTTGCCCCTTTTATTCTTGCGCTTGTCCACAATCCGCTCCACCTGGAAAAAGAAGAGTGGCCGGCTCAGTCTGACTATGTAATTGGTTGTATAAATAGCTCCGCAGTAGGCACTGATGAACACCAAGTTCCTTGGCATTCGCATCATGGAAGACATCGTGCTCATCACCAGCACTAGCTCTTTGTTCAAGAGAACCAGCTGCAACTACAGGGACACAACGGAGATCTTCCTGATCAGGTGCATCGCTGTCTGGTTTGGTATCTGCAAAATCTCCAGACAGCTATGGACATCTGAACACCTCTATCCCCTGTGAAGAGCATCTTCCACTCACACAGCATCGTCAAGGCATCCAGCATTGTAAACATTTCCTCCCACACCCTCCCACAATGTATTTGCTCTCTTGTCATCCGGCAGAAGGTTCTGCAGCGTCTGCTCAGGGACCGTCAGGCCGGCCAGCAGCTTCTACCCCCTGGCTGACTGATTCTGGAACACTATACATGTTCTGTGAACTTACTGTTAACAGCACTAATACACTTTGAATGACGTGACTCACACAGTACTGCATGTCACTCAAATTTTATTTTTCTCAGGTCCACAACCATTAATAATTTATACTGGCACTACAATGCATTTTATGAAATGTCTTATTGTCATGTTATAGTATTTCTGTGTCAGATGTCATATAAATGCTCTAATCCCCACCCTGTGTTCTGTGCCTCTCCTGACCAACTACTTCAAATGAACTCTATGTACTGTTAGCACTGTCTATGTCATGCACATATGCATGCATTTTGAGCCTGGGTCCAGGAGAAATGTTCTTTCATCTCAATGTGTATTGTGCACTGTATATGACAATGAAGATCTACTTGACAAATTGCCTAATAATATACAATTATTCAGTTATTAGTCACAAAGCATTCACTTCATCATGTTTAATTTCTCTAAATGAAAGCATGTTATTGCATCTGCAACCAGCTTGCATGCTATAACTAAAAGGTCATTTGAGACATTGATCTGGAGAATTCAAGAAATAAAATTAATTTCTGGGGATTAGCAATGGCATACATACTTAGAAATATAACTGGATTTGTTTCATGTTTTAATTGCCACTTATTCAGGACAGTATGACTTGTCTGTCATCAGTGAGATGAATGTTCATTTGTAGCAGAAAACGTCTCTTCAATAGCAACTGGTGCTACTCACTGCTATAATCCATCCACTACCTCACGATCATTCACTAAAACAAGAATATATAAACAATATTCATGATTTTGGCATCCACAATACCAACAAGATCAGTAGTACAGATAAAAAGACGATGCATCTTTTAGAGTAGGCTTCAAATCGTTTAGAGTGAATCTCAAATCGATTTCTTTAACCACCTAAAATCCAGGGTACATCGAAGCCAAAATGAGAATGCAGTTAAGTATATGAAGTATATGAAGAAGTACTTCCAGATGTACGACAACAAATCTGAAAAAGGATTGCTGTTCACAGATGACTTATACAGCAGTAATTGTTTTGCTGATATTAATCACTTCTATGGTTTTCATGACAAAGAATGACATATGGTATTTCTGGATTGCATTTCAGAATAATCCAGTGCCACAATCTTAAAAAAAAACTGATATTAAAAGCAGGTAAAGTCAGTCTATAACAAAGGATCATTGCTTCACCAATATGGCTCTTGCTTGCTGAAATTGTAGCCTAGATGCCAGATGTTCAGCAAGTGATAGAGTCCAGTTCCTGGACCACAAAATAAAACATTTGTGTCCAACAGCCTGTTAATCAGAATTATTCTGATCCATTTGCAATGCTGCTGACATTTTCCCAAGGCCATTCTAATCAGCCTAACAGCTCAGGGCACTTCTGATGAGGACACAAAGGGTTTTCGATTGAGAAGGTCACTCGCACTCCATCATGCATCAATGATTCTTATTTTATAGTTCTGAGTCCCTGGCCCCAGTGTCTGTATCTCCATCACCATCAAAATCATGCAAACTATATGGTCTTATTAGAAGCCTTGTTATATTACATAAAATATTACATTTCTGTCTATTGGGAGAGAAACTGTAAACCTTGCTGTATGTTTTGTAACACTGCGCTGGCAGCACCTCCTGCCTAGTTTAGATAAGGGCCCATAAACACTGCTTTATACCCCTATCTTGCCATACTCTTAACAGCACATTTACTTTCAAGGTCTGATACAATGTACTGAAGTAGCTAATTTAAAACCCAGCAGTTAGGAGCTCAACCATCTGCCAAACAAACGGGGGTTCAGACTCATGGAGAGGCATGGCACTGCACATTTTTTGCTTTTCTGTTTTAACACCCATAAATCAACTCATGCATAGTAATGAGCTGGTGAGCTGAATCAGGACTGTTAACACAAGAACACTAAACTGTGCAGAGATGTGGCCCTCATAAACTGTAGCTCAACATCCCTGAGGTAAAAGTTAATACCAATAAGTCAGTTATAGCTGATTGAAAAAAAGTAGTTATCAAAAAATATAGTTGCCAACCAAATTTTAACTGTTTATAACAAAACACTAAATTATAAAATATATTTACTTTATATTTTCTATAAAAAACCCCCATTATTTTTAGAATTTAATTAACTTGTGCTGAGTCGTCAGAGGTAAATGCAGCAACCAGTTTGCTGAATCTCAAAGCAGACTGTGCTCTCTCTCAGATCAAAATGCTGTAGTGCACACTGAAGTACCAACGGATGCAGCCTCGAACAAGGCATATCGATTGCCTAGCTTTCCTCTTGGCCATCCTGAACACAACTGGCCTTGGCAGAGGTCTGCTGACCCAGACAGCCATGCTTCAATATCAGCCCCCCAATCACTGGGCCATTCGAAACAGCGCTGCAGCAATCACATTTGATGTAAAACAACTGCTTATTGTACCTCCAATAGACTATTTACATCTGCCTGTGCTTCTAATTGACATCCAATAATTACACAGCAGATAGCAAAATGCAATTTATTAAATGCACTATATATATATATATATATATATATATATATATATATATATATATATATATATATATATATATATATATATATATATATATATATATATATATATATAGGGAAAAAAAAAAAAGAAATATATGTATGAATCATGCTTTATGTTGTGGTCAGCTAAATGCTGTAATAAAATGCAGACAAGGGTCTTATGGTATGATATTAAAGAAATCTTTGACATGTGGCATAATATTGAAATCAATATCACTGAAATCACTGAATAACAGGTGTTTATACAGAATCACACAGAAGACTAAACAGTGTGCATCTCATATAAAAATAAACATATAAAGTATGCAATGTGAGGAGAAATGAAATCAAACATAAATAATAAAAAAAAGACAAAGTGACAATTTTGTCTGGCCTGACTCTACCCCTCCCCCCCTCTCCCACATGAATAGAGCTTGATTTAGCAAAGGGCTGAATTTGTTCATAAGCATTTGTTCATACAGTGGAGGGTTAAACAAACTGCATGGCTAGTTCATGCAGGGAAAAAAAGAACAACATATAGTCTGGTCTGCATGTACAGTCTTGGGAAAAAGAAAGCACATCTGTCAATCCTATAATTTCATATGAGTACAGTACAAAAAAATTATTCTAATCCTTACCAGGTTCCAAGTGATTTGAACTTCTGGTGACAAACATCAGACTCCACCATCGTAATGTAACAAAAGCTCATCTACAGAGAAATTTTATCCTGTGATTCAGGAGGTTGTAAAAGCACCATCGACACTAATAACATGAAGCAGTTTTTGACTTCTGGTCTGTCACATTGCTGTAGTAGAAATCTGGTCCAACATTGCTTCAGTACATTGATGTTTGAAAATATTTGTTTAAATACAGCTTAAGGGTTATATACATCTTAAGGTTTCCACTACAGCATCTCAGCACAACTGAGGTCTGAACTTTGACTTGGCCATTCAAATGTTTTTATTTTTTCCTTCTTCAGCAACTTAGCTGTAGGTTTTCTAGTGTGTCTGGGACTATTGTTTTGTTGCCTGGCATAGATTTGGGGTTCAGTGGTCAGGCAGATAGCTTCACTTTTAAATGATATAAAGAGGAGTTCATGTTCAACTAGATAGCACAGTACCCAGGTACTGTGGCTACAAAAACAAATAACCACTCCTCTACAGCAGAGGTTTTTTTGGCAAATGTTAGATATAATAAGGAAATATCTCCACTTTGGTCTAATCTGTCCAAATTGCTGTTTCAGAAATACTATGGTTTATTCAGATGCAACTTTGTAAATGCAAGTCATGCTGCCAAGGTTTTTTTTTTGAGAGGAGGTGATTTTTCTTCACTACTCTTCCATCTTTTTTGTCATGTTAGAATGAAGTCTGGAGATCTCTACAAGAAGCTCTGGGGTTCTTTATAAATAATACAGTTTGACCTTGAGGGGAATTTTCTGGGATGCCTACTCTTGGAACTCCACCAACTAATTCTTGAGACTATGTACTTTTGTTTTTTTGGGATGATGGCTTTCAAATTGTTTGGAAACACGCTTACAACCATTCCCATATTTCTGAACAGGAAAAAATGTCTTTCACTATTTCGTTAATAGAGCTATTTTATGTATTGTCTTTTCTCTCTGTCATGGTGTTACTGTAAAATGGATTGTTTCAGATAACCAGACTGGCAGAACCAAAAGCAGAAGTTGTCACACATCCTGATGATTACCTAATCAAGCACATTTGATTAGCAGCAATAGGATGCTTGTTACCTTTTTAATTCCCATGGTGGGTTATGGCATGCTTAATTTTACCCCACATGGTTTCTGTATTTGGCTTAGTTTCTCTTGAAAATACAAAGACACAGCAAAATCTGTCTTGTCTCTTTTCTGAGGTTAGAAGAACACAGAATAGAAAGAGGGTGTTATTTTTCCTGTGACTGCAATTGGACAATGACACAATTTGTTTTAACTCTGCAATCCAACATATGGAGTTTTAAATGGCACAATAACTACGAGGTTAGTGCACAGAACCTCATTCTTAATTTGAATGCATTTACGTCTGTGCTGGGTGAATCACGGATGTATAACAACATTTATTTTCATATGTAGTCTTGCAATTTCAGATGGGCATAGGTAATGAATAAATACTTCCTAATGCTTCCTCATTTGGGGGGTGGGGGGTCACAGACTTTGGACTATGAAATGTGTGGTTCAGGTAAGGTGATTGTCTTAGCCATTGAAGAACATCTTTTTGGCCCTGACCAACTGCATGAAAGTTTTTTTTTGTTTGTTTTTTCAGCCTCTACTGTGCTCTACCATCTGCCAGAAGATTTTCAATTGACCAGTCTCTAAATTGCAATTTCAAAATTTCTAAATTGACCAGTATATTTTTGTTTCTCATCAAACCTAATGTTATCACAGTTTTTTTAAACTTTGGGCCATATTCAAAGTTGAGTTAAGCACACATAGAGAGAAGATAATACTTGTACTCATCTGTATCCACACAGCAAATATATTCAGACTTTCAATTTAGGGCTGAGGTAAGCACTTTATTTTCATGACGGGTTAAACTATCTTTACATTCTGATAGCTATTACTAATATTGTTGCTCTGAGAGAGAAATACATCAGTGACTGTTTTGGGCTCTTTAATTAGCAACTACAAGTTTTCAGCAGGGTCTAGCTGTATTAACCAATCAGGAAACTTCTATAATAATGCTGTCCTCCTTGCCTAACAGAAGAACATTAAAAACAATAACAGTAACTTTAAAAGCTCTTCTTTTGGTGAAGATCCACTTTCACCATGAGCTGTAGGCTTTTACATTTGTTGTCACCACAATATCTCAACCTGAAATTCATGTTTTGGACAAAATAAAATACACACAAAACTAAGGAATGTTATTTAGGACAATATAAATGTGTAAATATGACTTTATGAACTGAATAATCAAATGGATCATCAACACTTGGCTTTCTAGCACTGTCCTATCAGTACTATGTGCTTACTGAAGACCTCAACAATCAGGGCTTCAGTACAGACTGTTAAACTGGGACTTACTCCCAGGGATTGCAGGATTCCTCTGAATCATTTGGCTCTCCAATGGTTACAAACGTTATTTCATCGCTGCCAGTTAATTAATGTTGGTGGATCCCAGATTGGTATGAACCTTTTTTAAGCGCCATAATAATGTGATCATCATCATAAACACTCCAGTGCTGAAATAATAACCACAATGCTCAACTACCTCTTATAATTTTTATGTTTTTAATTGGTCACTTATAAAGACTGTGTTCAATCAGTGCTGTGATTTTAGCTAAAGACTATACATGACCATTAATCTCAATTTATTAGGAATCTTACCTATATTATTATATTGGCACAATCATAAAGTTAATTACCATCATATGAAATTCCTCGATTTATATAGTCTATTTAATGGGCTTATTTTGTAAATTCCTCTTGTGAAACTTCACCTCCCCTGCATAGCCCAATAGTGGAAAGATGGCTGCTTTGTCACTGTGTACCGGAGAGTTAGGCCTACGTAGCGATGATACACTGCTGGAATTTTAATAATGGGCTAATTAATATGTCAATCATTTAATAAAATATACAAAAATGTATACTAGGGAAACACCAGTTATACACCAGGCTATATTTTCTTTCAATCCACAATTTGTGATCACCTGATATCTTGGGTCTTGAAGGCAAGGTGGCCTAAAAGCTCCAAACAATCATTTATATGAGACTACTCTAAAATCAAGTTCAGAAGTCTGAAGACAGATAATCTGTTGTCGTATCTTTTGTATAGCCGATTTATGCCACCAATTCTGAATATGGATCTGTTCACACAACGGCGGCTTGGTAAGTAACCAGTTCAGATCCCACACTCTCAGCGCCTAACCAACTCCGGAGCAGGATAAATTATGAATTACTTCCACTCAGCAAGAAAAATCTAAATATACAAGCATGAGAGAAAATGAAAGATGACATAAAGCCACACCATCCTGCTAAATTATGTAGACATGTAAAAATATATTGCCTATTATTATTAGTGTTTTAGCTTTCAGTAGAATACCATCATCTTCCATTTGTTTAAGCAATTAACATATAACCAAATGGGGTTTTGTAGTGAGTAAAATACAATGCCTGGCCAAAAAAATGTCACCACCTGGATTTAACTAAACAAATAGGTAAGAGCCTCCCATTGGATAATTACTGCATGGGTGATTATGTTTCAGCTGGCAACAAATTATTTAACCCCAACTGATGCAGCGAGTAGCTTCTCATTTGTTAAACAACCATGTCGAAAGAGACATCCTGTAGTCGTGGAAAAGATGTTAATCTGTTTCAAAAGGGTCAAATTATTGGCATGCATCAAGCAGAGCAAACATCTAAGGAGATTGCTAAAACTACTAAAATTGGGTTAAGAAATATCCAACACATTATTAAAAAGTGGAAGGACAGTAGCAAAACATCATCTTCGAGGAAGGAAAGTGGTCAGAAAAAAGTCTTGAATGATCGTGATCAGCGATCACTTAAATGTGTGTTGAAATCAAATCATAGAAAAACAACAGTAGAACTCAGGGATATGTTTAATAGTGAAAGTAAGAGCATTTCCACATGCACAATGCGAAAGGAACTCAAGGGATTGGAACTAAACAGATATGTAGCCAAAAACTACTTGTCAGTGAGGCTAACAGGCAAAAATGGCTTCAGTTTGCTAGGGAGCATAAAGCTTGGACTCTGGAGCAATGGAAGAAGGTCATGTGGTCTGATGAGCCCAGATTTACATTGTTCCAGAGTGATGGGTACATCAGAGTAAGAAGAGAGGCAGCTGAAGTGATGAACCCATCATGCCTAGTGCCTACCATACAAGCCTGTGGGGGCAGTGCTATAATCTGGGGTTGGTGCAGTTGGTCAGGTCTATGTTCAGCAACGTTATATGCCCAAAGAATGAGGTCAGCTGACTACCTGAATATACTGAACAAACAGGTTATTCCATCAATGAATTTTTTCTTCCCTGATGGCATGGGCATATTCCAAGATGACAATGCCAGGATTCATCTGAATCAAATTGTGAAAGAGTGGTTCAGGGAGCATGAGACATCATTTTCACACATGGATTGGCCACCACAGAGTCCAGACCTGAACCCCATTGAGAATCTTTGGGATGTGCTGGAGAAGACTGTGCAGTGGTCCAAATCTCCCATCATCAATACAAGATGTTGGGGAAAAATGAATGCAACTCTGGACAGAAATAAATGTTGTGACATTGCAGAAGTTTGTGGAAACGATGCCACAGTGAATGCGTGCTGTAATCAAAGCTAAAGGCGGTCCAACAAAATATTAGAGTGTGTGAACTTTTTTTTGGCCAGGCAGTGTAGAATATTGAACATTAAATAAAATGATGTGCATAGTTTCTTGCTGCATTGAATTAGGCTATAGCCTATATTAAATGACAAGGAGTTTTTTTCCTCTATATAGGTATTGTTCAAAGCTTTAGTCTAGTGTGTAAACATATGCCCATAAGTTGCCTATTTAAGGCTTTCACACTTTCCAGTTCAGCCTACTTGGAAAATATTCCTATTTAAAAGTAGCTTTTCTATCAACACCCTTTTCCTCCATAGTTTTACAAATAGGCCTGCATGAAATGGCAAACTCAAAGAAAAAAGCGATCAGGGCTTTGGGTGAACTACAGCGTAATGTGCAAAGTACATCTCTCCTTGGTACGCCTGTTTTTACATGCCGCTTTCCAAAATTAGCATGCAAGAATAAGCATAAGTTCACTGGGCTAATTTATATCCGCTGTAGTGGCATTGAGTAAACCTGACTGAATGGTTGATTAAGTGAATATAGTTTTCCTCTGTGCTGAGCTCGTTATAGCCCTCGGGACAGAGGATGTTTCCTCATAAAAATAATGTGTCGAAAATGTGTGCACGTGCTCATTATTCGAGATGTATTGATGCAATTCTGAGCTGTGTTGCACTCCCAGATTAGTGATTAGCCCATTTATATTACAATTTACAATTTACAAATGCTTTTGCTAAATGACAGGGTCCAGGACACAAGGGCAGCAGAATCAGGACAACGATCAAACATTTACTTTGCACAAATTGGTATACACCTGCTGATATCTACAAAGAACACACGGACAGCTCAAATAATAATTCTGAAGTGTATGGGCAGTTTGTGAAAATATTGGTTTATAAGTACGTTTTGAGGTTGGATGTGATGCATACTGAATTACTGTCAAATTCTCACTATAACTATGGTCTAGATGTGCCTTTCATCTTTTTTTTTCTGATATGTTATTAAGAATAGCTAAGCAGTTCACATGCCACTATTTTCTTTTACAGAATCAGACAGCCAGAATATGTGCAATGTCCTGATTCTAGAGCTAGCCTCCAAATTCTTCTGCAAAGGCCTCTTTGCTCACTCCATGCCTCTGTGTCCAGCTCACATTGTTAAGAAGTAGCTATAAATATATTGTTATATTTTTGAACATGATCAAGACACAGTCCTATTTGGGCAAATCACTGTATCTCTCTAGCTCAGTTCCATAAAGGACACATAGCAATGAAATATAATATTTTAATCTTTTCATAAGACCAGCCTTGGCAGGGGGATAATAGTGGTCTCTCCTAACATCAGAAATACAACCTTTGATGGTAATCCTATCTTAACTCTCAGATATGCTGAGAGAAATATGGGAAACATCATTGTAGTCTTTCTTCTTTATATTTCTATGAATCTGTATGACTTCTATAAGACCTGTGAAACAGAACTAAGAAGATTAAAAGTATCAGCCTAAGGAGCATACAGATGGAGAATACAGATGGAGCATACAGATGCTGTCCAGTGAGCATGTAAGCAAAACTGAGATATTATACACAGAATTGCATACAAGTGTTTTTTTTAGGATGCACTCAAAATGAATTTAAAAAGGGCCAAAATCAGATACTCTAAAATGCTACATAAGGAAAGAAAAAGTCAAGTCTACTCAGTTACATTTGTGACACTTTTTGTTTCATAATCAGTGTTCTAAGGATATGTAGTTTGATGCTGGATAAGAAGATACCAGTACAGATTTGTGTGTAGGCTGTGTTTGAGGATTTGTCAGTGGTGTGCAAAGGAAATTAGAGCATAATAAGATGATCAGTTTAGCTTCATGCTGTGAGCATGAAGAATTTATCGCGCTTCTTACTGAGATAACAGATAAACCAAAAAGTACAGCTTCTGTAATTGTTGTGACATCACCAACTAAAGTATAGCATACTTAAAGGTAAAATTAAGACCAACTATAGGGGATGTATGTGTTCCATATACAGGAGCATAAAATGGGGAAGTCTAGAAAGGTGTATTAACCAAACCAAAAATAAACTTTTCCAAAATTAAGGTAAAAAGTGCATGCTGATATGATTTATAGCACAAATAGTATTTACAAAGCAGATTTGAATTACCCAATTATGTATTATAATTTATGATGATCAGATAACATTTGGTGCAGTATGGATAAAAGTCCATTAATTAGTCAATGTTAGCTGCTTTTAGAAGATAATGAATAATGTATCTAATGCTAATTGCTTTTAAAAGATAATGAATTCTAAGATATGGGAGCTGCTATTAGCATCTATCTTCGACTCAAATCAAGGAAAGCAAGTAAAGTTTATCCAGAACTTGCTGTGGTACAATTACACCAAATATTACAAATATAATTTCTGAAAAAAAAAAACAACCCACATGTTTAGGAGTATTTATCTAAACAAACATTTCCAATGCACATTTTATATTAGAAGACTGTAGGTAAATTACCCCTTAATTTTCACTCAGATTTCTTTAAAATTCACTAATGTGTAATTATCGGTGTATTGAACTTGTCTTTATCTTGCACATTAATCTGCTAGAACAGGTTGCCTGCACCAGAAACAAACATCACAAGTTAGTTGACTTTCTTTTTCTTAAACTTAGAAAAACAAATGTGTATGAACAATTATAATTCAATAATAATTCCTTGTTTGGTTTTGGTAACATAATAGTAATGTGCAGGACTGTTGGTGGCTTATTATTCTTATTTTAATTTGGTAACAAGTGCTGAATGCTGAACTTTACCCACTTCTCCTGGTATTCCATCATATTCTGAATGTAATTCCAACCTAATCATTCCAGCCTAAAGAAAATAACATGTTGGCCAGTTTGGTTCTTTATAATAGGATTTGGCTAACTAAAGTTACTGCAGCCATGTAGAACGCATACTAATAAGCTTTTCAACCATTCCTGGATTCTCAGGCCATAATAGTAAGTATAACTGATTATAGCTATATCTTATAACCCAGATTTTGCTCAACACTTTTTTTCTTATGGTTTTATAGCTTGTGCCCTGTTTATGAACCTCTATGTTTTGGGTTTTTTTGCACAGATCCCATACTGTTTCCATCCCACACAAGTTCATATTTCAGCAACGTCTTTTAGTTAAATGTAATTAAAACTATTAGGTTTTCATTTGCTCCTGTTGTCACTTGTGGTGTTTTCTTGGAACAGCCACTTTCAGTTCCTGCTGTGTACTTCTGTTGTGGGACTTTCTGCATCTGCCTCTCAAAACCCTGAAAACTGTTTTTTTTTTTTTTTTTGCATTTCTGGGCAGAATCAAGAACAATTAATGCAAAATACAAAAAGCTGCGCAGCTGCTCAAAAAAGAAAAAAGAAAAAAAAGGGAATGCAACTGAAGTGTAAAATATGGGGATAGTTTTAAGTCTTCACTCCCAGTCTTGATACCTACCTGTTATGTAAGATATACATCAGCCATATTAGATAACATCTTCTGAGTGTTAAATAAATCAATATATGACAGAGCATGCTTAACTATCCATCTTATTGCAGGAGGGGCTCATTTGGTCTTTTACTTCAAACTGGAACAGTTGCCTCCTCGGGGATCCCTGCCACAGATCAAATCTAAACCTGAATCCCAGCTCAGAATGGTTCATGTTTGCAAAACCTTAATAAAACAACAAACACATTTTTCTTGAATTTTTGAAAATCCTATTCTTGGTCTAGTAATGTGTATAAGACACAGCTAAATTTTCAACAAAAAGGTCAACCATCATAGACAGGTTTTCACAGCCCAGTCAGTCCTTTTCAGTCAAGTTCATTCAACTTAAGATTACTTATACGATCTTACATATATATATATAAAAAAAGAACCGCATTCTGCAATAGATGTTAACCTGTAACAAAACAGGTCACAGTGTTTCTGGTCATCTTAAAAAAAAAATAATAAACAAATATATGGCTAAATATGGAAAATATACGAAAAATCGAAATATAATGCAGCAGAATTAACACCATCCATCACGAGCAGCTGATCCACGATCTAAAAAAGATGGTAGAAACTTTTAAGCGCTCGCAGCTCACCCACATGGAATATGCCATTTTGCGCAAAAATATTATGCGACTACTATGCGGTAATTCCGGAATGCAATAGCCTGCTAGGAGAGGCTACGATAATGTCAGCTGTTCTAACGGGTGCATTTCGAGGACACCTGTGGGACATACCCACAGGTGCACGTCGGACAGACTTCTGGCTTTTCCTTTTAGTAGATCAGCGCGTTTTAGAAAATCCCGAGGAGTGACCCCGAGAAACATCACACAGCTCAGCAGCCTTTAAACTCCACGTGCGCCCAGTTTCCCGAGCTTTTTGCTTGGATCACGAAACAAGGGTGCCATGTGTTAATAGTCAATGACCTAAGACAGTGATTAAGTCCACAGACCTGCTTCAGACCATTAACGTTACGCAGTGAAGAGAAACTGAAACATGGACGCCATGACATCACCATTCCACGAAACGATCAAGACAGTCAAGTATGACAGACGGAAGCCTGAAAGGCCTATGAATTATTGCGCCAACATTTGTTTCTGAAAGTTGATCAGCATTAAATATCGGTTTCACAACAAGTTTTTAGGACTAAGTAGCAAATGACAAACTTTGTACCATCGCATTATGCTACTGGTAGTGTCTCAGACTTGCACTCAACCCTAACAGCTAATCAACTGTTGTCACGTCTGACATTAAGTGTCTTTGCAACTATTACAAATAATAAAAAGTTAGTTCTTTTGTGGACTAGAAGTCTAGATGAACGACCCATTACATTTACATGAATACCAGAATGTGAGACTACGGGTGAGCAACCAGTGCATGCGTAACGTTCAAACCATCATCTCGTCAATGATCACTACATATTCAATGGTCACTTAATCAATCATCATTGCACTTTATCACGACTTTTAGGACTACTGACGGGAAGTTTCGATCTTTAAATGTGCTCGCTTACTGGAATTCATCCGACGCATAAAAAAAATACGAATTCTCAGCGAGTAATGCGAAAAAAAAGCCCCAGAAAAAAACTCCACGCCTCATCTAGACTGCACATCGCATAGAGGCTTGGTTAGTTTCGCCTATTAAAGGGCTTAGGACGTCGGCGTTTCCATGCGCCTGGGACCTCCCCTTACTTCCTAATTCCTTCATTCGTCAAATTTAAGAAGTAAATCCCTTTGACAGGAGCACAGAGTACCTCATAAAGCTCCCCCGAAGCCATCCTTGGGTGAGGAACCTGAGCTGCGTGATGTTACGGACTGCCTTGTTGGATTTTTTTTTCCGCTGGGTGAATCGGAGAAAGCCCCGATAGACGCGTATTAACAAACTGCCTTGTTATTCCGAGCCAGCCGCAGTAGCAGATCAGCAGACAGTGTCAATCGAGCACGGCTGCGATGGATTTCACTTGAAACAAACAAGTGGGAGAGGACTGGGCGGCGCTGCTTGTATCCTCTTGAGTACGTTACTGAAATTAGTCTACCTAATCATCTCTGAAATACTCCCGCTGTTTCGGTGTGGAGCAAGTCCTCACAGGCCAATGACAACGCTAATGGACCCCTTTGTGATAAAACTGCCATTGGCTGACTATAAAGCAGTTTACTTTACTTCACATGTTGAATAGATGAAAATAATTTACAAACCTTAATTTATAATGTATAGATGACTATTTTTTTTGCTTGTTTGTTTGTTTGTATTTCTAAGCGTCTGTGTCCTGCATGGTAACAAGTCCTTTTAGGGCAATTATGTTGGTGCATTAAAAGGGTAAATTATAAAACACTTGTCACAGCTATTATTATTATTTTTAGAATAATTATTATTATAACAATAGTAGTAAGTAATAATAGAAGTATTAGGAGGAGGAGGAGGAGGATGAGGATGAGGAGGAGACTATAACAATTATGTATAAAGTGGCCTATCACCTGTCAAACTATAGCCAGTACTTACACAATAAAAATAGTACTATTAATACTACTACTACTACTACTACTACTACTACTACTACTACTAATAATAATAATAATAAGGAGAAGAAGCAAAGGTTTTCAGTTTTCACAATAGAAGCATACAGTTAAAAAAAACCATTGGTAGATAAATGCTAAAGTAGAGTTCACATCTAAGTGTACATTGCTTAATTCTATTAGCCTCAGTCAACTAAACATACCAGACTATGTCTTTGATTCTCTTGCTGCTTCACTAGGCTAGAGCAGTGAGGCTGGGCACATTTTTGTATTTAAAAGGCACCATAAGCACAATAAAGCATGAATATGATACACTGGTTGACAAAAATATGTACAGCAAATAAGACTGTGCTGGACTGTTATGAAAGGTGACTTCAAAGAGAGGTCGGTTGAAAGGGATGAGGAAACATTTAGACAACTTCTGCATCCTTTTCTTGCTACTCACTCAACATAAGTAATCATAAAATCCTATCCTTTCCCAATACATCCATTATGTCTTTGCCAATTACTAGTGATGCAATCGTCAAGAAAAATGGCTTGACATGCATTTACTGCAGAGATATCATACACTGCTGCTGCATAAATTGTTAAAGGGCTCTTGACACAATGTTGTTAACGGAGCCCTCACTCCTAAAACACTCATCAGGTTCTACACCCCATGACCTCAGCCTTCAACACCTTAACCACTCACTCTTCTTGGAATGTCTTATCCACCTTGGTATCGCCACTACTCCCTCTAGATTTTGTGCGTTTGTACCTTATACATGGCTGCAGTATTCCCTATCTTCTTGAAGGAACTCTTGGCTGGTTGTGGATGAGACCTCACAGCACACAGCAGTGGTCTCATGTTTGGCATCTCTGTCTAACCCAGCAATAAAGAACTGAATGAGTCAGAACTACTGAAATGTCCCATCCCCCAGCAGTCCCCACTAGCTTCCAATTCAGTACAAAACTGAGTACCCCCCTGCTCACTTGCAAAAGCTCTCCACAACGTTGGCTGCACCTCGTGCTGCCTGTTCTGTTCATGTGCTTTTTCTGCCCTAATTTCACTTCTCCCTGACAAATTGGGCTTTCAGTTAATCAGCTACTGGTTCTACTGTATAGACCAAATCTCCACCTTTAAACAAACATACAAAGGTCTTGCTATGCATTACTAATATTTTTCTAAGTAAAAATACAAACACAGACAAATTATCATTCCAGTGTCCTGTGAAATCAGCTGAAATGTTGAATGCAAAAGGCATAAAAGAGTTGCAACCAGCCTATTATAATTGCTCCAGACATTTTTAGGCAGAACAGTCCGGGGGATAGTTTTCTGAGCTTTTTGCACTCCCTA
Source organism: Electrophorus electricus (assembly GCF_041902795.1). Lineage (NCBI taxonomy): Eukaryota > Metazoa > Chordata > Actinopteri > Gymnotiformes > Gymnotidae > Electrophorus > Electrophorus electricus. The sequence goes on along the minus strand of NC_137502.1, from coordinate 8,063,278 downwards.
AACCAATTAATATGATCTCCTTATTTCCTATTCCTTAATAAGATACACTTTGGTGCTTCAAAAAGGGCCTTTTCTTTGAATCTGCATGACAGCACAATCAGACTGCTTCATCTTAGGGTGATGAGGTCATGGCTCTTCTGCTACCCGCAGAACAGTAATACACTTGTTTCTTTAGGGTCTGCACACAAGGTGGAACTCAGCTGATGCCTAAATAACTAGGTCAGTTTTATTCACGAGTCCAACCAGTCAAAGTGTAGTGAGTAGAAACTATACCTATGAACTATACTTTGCTAATTCATAAAGAAAAGGTGGGCTGAATACAGCATGAAAAAAAAAAAAAAATTGTTTCTAATGGTCTTACGTTATGGAAAAGCTACAATCAGTCCAGGGCCCGTTTTAATTGATTATTAAAAAAAACTGATGTGCAAATGATTTCAAATTAGAAGAAACTAATTTTGTTTAAATTAAAGTAATGGGATGTTGATAGGAAGGGAAAGTTACATTTTAAAAATTAAATTAGACATAAAAGAATTTAGTTATAAAATAATATAGAATTTAGTTCACAGTCTTTCAGAACCCTTAGGCATAGACATTTTACAACACTTCAGAATTCACTTATATTTATCCAGAGTGAGCTGGAAAAGAGGACATTGTCGAAGGAGGACAAACTCTAAGTGTATAAATAAGGCTGAGAGTGGGAGGGAGTGGTTCATTCCATTAGTGAATAAGAAGACCTAAACTTTGACACTTTATATCCAAAAAATTGTTCTGTTCCATTCGGTGGAAGATCCCAGTACAATTAGACTTGAACACACACACACACACACACACACACACACACACACACACACACACACACACACACACACACATATATATAAAACATGTTGATTTTATGTTTAAAGGACACTTTGCCATCACAAAGGCTTAGAAATGTTTGCTTTCACATGTTTCTTAATGTATAAGATGAGAATGTGAGAATGAAAACACTGATAATGTTTTGAACAATCTTCCCTCTTTCCTAAATAAAACATCTTACTTGAGAGTTTTTTTTAAAGGATAGATATAAAATATTCACATCATAATTGTGTTCTGTAATCTACTCAGTTTGCTCCCATTAATCTTTATATATCTCACAGACCTTTTGGACTTGCTTTATGAAGGACATGGTGTGTGGTGAGCTTAGCAGAAATTAGAACATAGAGCATATAAGATATCTAATTCATGGGATGCACTGTTATGTTTCATATATATCTAGAATTAACAGACTAAGATAATACAATCTCATCATGTCAAAAGACATCAGATGGCAAAAGACACTTTTACTTTCAGCTGTGAGAATATATGAAGATTTAAATGTTCGGCATCATGTTTATCATTCATGTCAGTGGCACTTAATCTAATAAGCCAACTTTGTCAATGGTAAGGGGCAAATTTTCTTCCATGTGACCTTCTATAGAGAAAAAGAACCTTTTATTAAACCCTTTAGTGCTGGTTAGAAATGAAGCACTCATTTGCCATTTCTATCAGACCTTGGCTGTGTATCTGAAAGTAATCCTGCTTAGTAGTGTGACCCAGGCCAAGACATCTGCTCTTACTGCAATAGACACTGGAAGATGTTCAGTGCTGTGCAAATATGGGGAGATGCTCTGTATATGGCTGAAGAGGTCTATTTTAATATCATTTGATGAAGAGTAATCTGGAACAAACTCAACGTATTTACAAAAGACCCAATCAAGATGATTTGTAGCTGAACAATGAAAACATTAGTGAAACATCTTCATAGTTTCACTGATACTGAGCTGATTTACATAAAATGTGGAAAGCTAAAAGCCTCTGCTTGTTGGTACTGTCAGTAAAACTGAAGATGATTATATTAAAGGATGATGTCAGTAAGCTTTAATGAAATACATCTATAATGGAATAATACCACTACACAGGCTTACTTGATTAAGGCTAAGTTGAGCTATTTTGTAAAACAATGCTTGTGCTTCAAATATACCCATGTAATTACTTGAAGATATATCTCTTTGGCTGACCAAGTATCAGTTCAGATAAAGATAATGATTAAAATTGATTTCTAGACATATGCAGTACATATATTCAGGACTTCTAGCTTATAGTGATAGTGAATCATAGATAGCATAGATAGCTTTAGTGTTTAAACATACATCTAAAATATTTCTGACAAAATACATAAGTTGCTCTTGCCCACTTCTGAAAAATGGCATGCACTCACACTTGTCTCCAGCACTGTAACCATAGCATGCACCCACGGGTGTCTCCAGCACTGTAACCATAGCATGCACCCACGGGTGTCTCCAGCACTATAACCATAGCATGCACCCACGGGTGTCTCCAGCACTGTAACCATAGCATGCACCCACGGGTGTCTCCAGCACTGTAACCATAGCATGCACCCACGGGTGTCTTCAGCACTGTAACCATAGCATGCACCCACAGGTGTCTCCAGCACTGTAACCATAGCATGCACCCACAGGTGTCTCTAGCACTGTAACCATGGCATGCACCCACAGGTGTCTCCAGCACTGTAACCATGGCATGCACCCACAGGTGTCTCCAGCACTGTAACCATGGCATGCACCCACAGGTGTCTCCAGCACTGTAACCATGGCATGCACCCATAGGTGTCTCCAGCACTGCATTGCAGTGCTGGCATACTGAAATTCGCTTTGAAAAGGAGGACTCCCTTAGGAATGTCAAGCTCTCTTATAAGGCATCTCTTCACTTCTTACTAAACAACCCAATTCCTATGCTTATTGTGTTGAAATAGATGTGAACTCACAGAACAGGGACATGGACATGTTCATTGCCTACTGCACATGTGACTTGTGAGTGTCGTAGTGATTAGCTGCAGAACAAAAGTGCCTGATCTAACCTCTGCATATCTACAAACAGTAATTCCATATTCACTCATTGCCCACTTTATTAGAGACACATTTTAAGTGTACAGATATGAGACTGTAACCCATCTTTTTCCATGCACACTTTGTGTTAGCCATAATGGTCACTTTCTGGCCACAGGACTCTGCTGGCTGGGTGTTTTAGAGTAGCAGTCCACTCTCTAACCTGCAGTAGCACTGATGTCTCTAATAACACTCTTGGCACTTGTCTGCCTGATACACCAATACCTGTGCATAGCCTACTGCCATGTCATTGTTTCCGCTCTGAATTGAAAATGGTCCGCTATCCAAATAGTATCCTGTCTGCAGTGGTCCTTAGGTCAGGACAGGGTAGAGGGAGCTGACAAACTGTTCTTGGGTACAGATGTACTATACAGTATGTAACTGTGCACCTATAAAATGCACATATAAAATGCATCCATAAGATATAGGTGCATCTAATCTTAACAGGCCAGTGAGGGTAGGTGCTAGGTAGATATTTCTAAAACGTTTGTGGTGAGGGTAATGTGACCTTGAAATAGTGACAGTAATAAAATTGGTAAAGAACTTAGGTTGTTGTACTACATTTAGCATTGGTGCAAGTGTCTTTGTAAATGTAAAAAAGCCATATAGGTCTTCTAAGTTATCAGCCTCCCAGGTGGCACATCTATTTGATTCTGTAAAAAATGCAGTCACTCATTAAAAAAAAAAGAAACCCACCCAGTTTGAGAAGAACAGCACTGATTGAACTCTATGTGGACACTGGATAATAAGATGGTGAAGAATGTAGCATTACAAAGTGGTGTTTCTTAAAAAAAACAATAACATCAAAATGGTAATGTTCAATATAGAAAGAAATCAGAACTACATCATTAGTTACATTTTTTTTTTTTTTTTTGGGGGGGGGGGGGGGGAATAAGGGGAATCTGAGCCTCTCACACTTGAATCACCCTGAGGAACATGAAGTATTGAGCAGTTAAGTCAGTGTCATACATATGTATATACATGACATATGGATAAAATGCACAGCAAGAAAAGAATCAGTTCATTCAAAAGAATTTTTAGTGGATTTTTTTTTTACTTATATACATTTTTAGGACGTAAAGGTTGTCTATATAAAGTACAGCAGGGAAAATATGAGCGTGCAGGTATAGTGACAGATACTGAGATGTATTGTGCACTAATAACCACTAGATGGTGGTAGTGGATCACACACACGCGCTTTCCTGGCTTTTCTTTCCATCAGCCTAAATACTTCACTAAATAAGATATGTATCATAACATTTACATATTTATTTTACATATTTCTCCATGTTTTTGACACAATGCTTGCCAATGTGATATTATTATCACTGTAGTAAAATTAGAATAGGTTTTAGATTAGTTAGATTAGATTCACTAAACTACTTTAGAGAATTTAAACAGTCAGCATAATTTTATAGTATTTATATAATAATTTTTAAAAATAACTTTATGCCTCTTGTCATGTGCGTTCAAATCTATTATTCCAGAAGCTAATTTGTGGTACAGAAAAGCAGAACATGACAGGGTGCCACTTCACTAGTGCAGGCTACATTTAATGGAAAACCCATTGGCCTCTTATTTCTAATTTTGATAAAGTATTATTGGCTGTTTTGCTGCTCATGTGCATTGTCAGGACTTAAAGCATTTAAAAATTAAATAAAGAAAGTGCTCAGCAAGTCAAATGTTTGGCAAAAGCTGTCAAATATTTGGAGAGAGAAAGTGTTTCCTAGCAGGGTACTGTGGTAGGCTTATATGAGATGAAATTTATATAGGATTATATGAGATGAAACTTAAAAATGTGCCAGGTGTTTCACATGTGGCATAACACCAAAACAAATGGCTCATCTCCAGGTAGAACAGCGTCTTTCATGTTGTTACTTTCTTTAAGCTGTTCATGTAGCACAGACTCATTGTGTACTTTTCCATCATATTTGGAAGCAAGTTTGATTTTGGTAGGTGACATTTTGGATGTCACTGGGCTGGATGTCGTAACGTGAGGTCACACAGTTCCCCGGTGCTTCTCTTCAGTCTGGTCCTGAGGCAGTAGGTGGCAGAAAAACACATTTGGAGGTTTTGTTGTCAAATCAAATTAGTCAATATCCTCATGCATATGATACTAACAATGCCATACTTATTGCATTTTCTCCACAAAAGACCTTTGACAAGTGATTGTAGTCTAGTCACACTGCTAGTTATGTGTGTTAAACTGTAAATGTATTTGAATTACACATTTTCACCTTGTTAGACATTAGCCCATGCTGGGCATAGTTTTAATTGTGGTTGCAACCTCTGAGGAACAATTTGACCCCAAAAGTCAAGACAAGGATTGCATAGTAAATAGTTCCACTGCTAATTCTAATTAGTGATTGTCTGTAGGTTGGAGCCTAGGCCTTGTGAAGAGCACATCTGGGCAGGCATGTTTAATTCAACCCTACTGGCCTCTTTCTACAGGAGGACACTACATATTAATTATTCAGTAAAAATTAGCAAGGTGTCAATAGTAACTGCGTAATTGCTGCGAGATCAGATAATGTGTGTGACATTGGAATTGCTTCAGAATAATCCCACAAACCATGGCCACCATGCCTCTATGGTAATGAGCTGTATTTATTTCTCCCACAAGCTAATACATGAGACAAATAGCAAATTAAGTGGAAGGACCAATCCAACCATCTTTAGAGGAACAACACATCATTCAGTTTAAGGTAAATTATACTTACCTTAACCGATTAAGTCAAACACAGGTGGAAAGGTTTACCTATAAATACTTACAGGTATTTCTTTGGTGTCCCATGGTGGTTAGGTTTAAATGAATGCCCAGTTGTTAGCACAATGTGCTTCCAAATGCAGAGGAATTGCTGGCCTTTAGTCATACCGTGCATCTCTGTTAACGAACACATTTCCAACATTCAACATAATGTGATAATGAATGCAAATAGTGGCTGACTCTGATCACTGTTCCATGGTTCCCGCTCTCTTCCTCTAAGTGTGCTGCCTCCGTCTTAGAGCGCTCCAGTGCATCTGTACCTCTCCTCTCACCTCAGCGAGCTTTCTATCCTTCACTGATGAGTCTCATTCATCCCCATTAGTAGACCTCCATCCTCACCTGCCTCATGAGCACAAGTGAGCGTTATTTACTGCTGCAACCCCGAGTGTTGCCTGCTAATGTTCTGCAGTCAGGTATATGTGTCTCTGTGAGACTATTGGTACATGAGCTCGTGCTGTTTGTGTCTCAGTGAGACTATTAGGGCATGTGTACATGCTATTTGTGTCTCAGTGAGACTATTAGGGCATGTGTACATGCTATTTGTGTCTCAGTGAGACTATTAGGGCATGTGTACATGCTATTTGTGTCTCAGTGAGTCTATTATGGCATGTGTACATGCTATTTGTGTCTCAGTGAGTCTATCAGGGCATGTGTACATGCTATTAGCATCTCTGTGAGTCTATTAGAGCATGTGCACATGCTGTTTGTGTCTCATTGAGTCTATTAGGGCATGTGGGCATGCTATTTGTGTCTCTGCGAGTCTATTAGGGAATGTGTACATGCTGTTTGTGTCTCAGTGAGTCTATTAGGGCATGTGGACATGCTATTTGTGTCTCAGTGAGTCTATTAGAGCATGTGTACATGCTGTTTGTGTCTCAGTGAGTCTATTAGGGCATGTGGACATGCTATTTGTGTCTCAGTGAGTCTATTAGAGCATGTGTACATGCTGTTTGTGTCTCAGTGAGTCTATTAGGGCATGTGGACATGCTATTTGTGTCTCAGTGAGTCTATTAGAGCATGTGCACATGCAGTTTGTGTCTCAGTGAGTCTAATAGGGAATGTGGACATGCTATTTGTGTCTCTGTGAGTCTTTCAATGTGTGTACATGATATTTTGGCTATGCAATGACTTTCAAAATACTTCAAGCTACTGACTGATTGTAACGTATTTGGTTTGTTGCATTAGTATGGGCTTTAATGATATTAAACTGTACCTATGCATGGAAAGAAGCTTGCACATTTGCTGTGCTATTCACATATTCGCTTTATATATTTTAAAACAAGCTGCATGTTTATGGTGTGTGTGTGTATATATATACATTTTTGGCCCATTCTTCCATCCCCTATCCATCTTCATCAGTGTACCCCATAAAAAGGCATGTCCTCCCAAGTCCTGCTTTAGCATTGCCTCACCAGGACACCATCATCTCCTGAGGTTTGTCACATAAGTCCTCCAGATGTGTATTCTCCACATTGTCCACCCATAAATAATAATGATTATTTTCCTCTGTATAATTCTACAAGATCAGAGTACAAGTGCAAGAAAGGTAAAAATAACTACACATAAAGAAATGATGATATCCAGAAGATATTAATGTGTTAATTCCACTCCTTTCACATATTTATTCAATGCAGTACATTTTATAAGGTCACAGATGGTTTATTCTGGAAAGTGAAATTGGGAATATTAGCTTGAAGTCACCCTTCCCAGCTGCTATGGGTTGAGAGGTTAACACCAGAAATGTCCATGCTGGTACTATAAACTTCACAGTCCAATTCTTGCATTGACCACTTGCACGACAGTGGCACATTTGTTAATCTTCACCATGTTTAAATGTAGTTTTCTTTATTTTCCTTATACAAAGACTTGAATAATAAAAACAGAACTGAGGTGGTTGACCACTGCATATTGAATATGATTAGATAGAAACAGAACATAAGCATAATGTAGACAGGCATGTAGACAAGAATGTAGACAGCCATGTAGACAAGAATGTAGACAGCCATGTAGACAGCCATGTAGACAGCTATGAAGGCAGGCATGTAGACAGCCATGTAGACAGCCATGTAGACAGCTATGAAGGCAGGCAATAGGGCTCAGTAGCCTGTTGTATCAGGCCAGATCAATAGCCCCCATGTAAGAAGAAGAAAGTGACATTCTCATGGGCAGCTGTGCATTTTTAGCTAATTTATCTAGTGTGGAACTGTCCCCAAAAGCAGCAGGTATACCTGCTTTAGCTCCTCTTGTAACTGACCGGAGAACTTGGATATGGAATTTACATTATAAACATTACATTATGCACCCAGTGCAAAATGTAATACCTTAAAACAGAGGCCTCACCCACAACCCTCAGTAAATAATATGTTTCTTAAAATATTAGAGCCAACCCATAATACAGCAGACCAATCAAAGCTTTTAGTCAAACATGCCATTGTTAAATGGCTCAAATACCAACCCAAAATATTATAAGTATAAAAAAATCAAATAGAACTTCTGAGAAAGAACAGTTGTACCTCAAAGAACAACTCATAATTTGCAACATTTAGCTATTTTAGTTTCAAATTCCTTTTGTAATGTTTAAAGCTACTCTCAATTAATGTCATTGCACATATTTTAAGTCAGTGTGTTGATTTCTATGGTTTATCTGGAGTATGTGGTCTGGCATATATGGTCTGGTGACATTTTTCCCACAGGGGTAAGCTGTATTTCCGCCTACCTGTTAGAGCAATGTTCTCAAATAAATTTTGAATGTCTTAATTTAAAACATCAGAGACCTTGTAAAGGAATGAAGAAGCTTGTTGGTTTTTATCAGCTTTCTTTAAAATCAGGTCAGAGGAAGGTTATATTAACACCAAGGTTATATTATACTCTACTGAGTCATAATAACAGTAAGAAGAAAGGGTCAAAAGTTTGAGTGGGAGGATGAGAAAACGATCATCTTCATTCCTCTGGAAAACCACTTGGCCTTGCAGCTCGAGAATATAAGCTCTTTCAACTTTATGGCAAATGTTAAACTTTTTGACTTTTAAAATTAATACATGCACATAGGATTAAGCATGAGGTACAGAATTTTATCAGGCCATTTTACAGCAACTGTGATTATTGCTTTTATGTAATTAATTAAGTGAACATGAAAAGATACCCAAACTGCTTGGTTTACCACACTACAAAGTGCAGTGACATCATTCTAAGTTTGCTTTCAGGTTATTTCACATTCTTGTCTAACTCAAAGCACTTTGTCACAGAGTATGATGTTATAGGACATATCCAAGACATACAAGAAATATTACCGTGCCGTATCACTCCTTATATGTAGTTAACAGGGATTTTTATGGCGACTTCTAGAACATGAACATAAAAATTAAGGCAAATTCAAATTGCTAAGAGAAATCCCACTGATCATTAAGAATGAGTTTCCTTGCTAAATATTTCCGGTGATTCTGTAAAGATTTATATCATTATATATATAGATACAAATAGTTATGATAAGGGTACAGTTTTCATATATATATTTCTCATGTACAGTTATTATAACTGTAACTAAATGTATAACTCCTACATAGGCTGCTTGTGTAGTAGCATTCCAACTGTTCTCAGTCCTTCACTCCTGTGTTTGAGCCAGTAGACTGCTTTTCTGACACAGTACTTGTTGACCCCAGTGACATCTAAGCTAACATGACTCTTGTTTTTAACTCTCATTGTAAGGCAGGCAGTTAGCATTCAAGAACAGAGACCAAACTGGCTATACGCTGGTCCAGATTTGAACCCCTGACCTCTCCTACCAAAGTCAGTGGTGTAACCATCTGTGCCACATACAGACTGGAAGCACCCTGGTCACACCCTGGTCAAAGTGGGATACACCCTCAAGGGTGGCGGAGAATGACTGAGCTAAGATCCAGTGGGACTTCCAGATAAAGACAAGATGGTCATGGCTAACCAACTGGATAGAGTAGTGGTGCATAAACAGCAGAAGAGGGCTGTAGTGATAGCAACATCAGGAACAAGGAACATGAAAAGCTCAAGAAATACCAAGGGCTGAAAGAAGAGCTAGAAAAGATGTGGAGGGTGAAGGCAACTGTGTATACAGTCAATACTGTGCACAGGTCTTAGGCTACCATTAGATTTGTCATTTTTATAATGGTATAATAATTTAATTATTCTCAGTCTCTTTATTAGAATACAACCAGAAAATACACAAATATCTGTATACAGTGCTAAAAAACAGAAAAAAAACCCCAGAAAAAACTTCTATAAGCTTCTGTTGCAACTGTTTAGTGTGACCACACCTTACACTTGTGCAATAGCAGGAATCTGTCTCTATTAGACCGAAATGAAGATGAAAAGACAATGATATAGGCCAGATGGAATGCCTTTATTTTGTCATATATGTATATATTCTTTGTGAGCTGTGGTCAGAGCACAGGCTTGAGCCTTATACAGGCCTGACAGTGTCTATACCTATAACCTTCCAAGTGTTAGTCCAAAATCTTATCCATTACACTCTCTCTCTCTCTCTCTCTCTCTCTCTCTCTCTCTCTCTCTCTCTCTCTCACATATGTAAACTGAAAGAAATAGATAGGCAATTTACACTCCGAAGAACTGTGGGTGGTTTCAGACACATTCATGTCCCTTGTAACGATATACTTTTCATATTAGTTTCAGTGTAGGTATTGCAGTATATGATAATAATGACAAATTCCAGTCTCCTTCACAACAATAAATTCTGCACATATTTTTTGGCCATGTTGGAATTGTACAGCTTTATGTATTCACACTTGTGTCTTGATAATGGCTCAGGTCCAGTTGTACTTGGCCCATATTTTCCTATTTGAGACTTTTCTCTGTTCTCTTTCACCACCTGTAACCACATGAACCTTGAACCACTAATGCAATGTTAGAATTATTTGATGATTAGTTCACATGACAGGAAAAGGCTGGTAGGAGTTTGAATCAAGAGCAAGAATACATTTGGCAATTTAATATGACACTTTTATCTAAAATTGAAAATCTTTATTATTTGCTAACCATTATATGTTGTAATCTACGGCTGTGCCTAATTATACCACATTGCCATTTAAACATAAAAACCTCTTTTGAGTTCTCCATGTGCTTATCTCTTAAATGCGTTCTTGGAATGCTGCAGTTACTCCACTTATATTTATACCAAGGAAAATAAGTAACGCCAGAGTAGATTCTTGTTTTAGTTAAGAGAGAATGTTTCGTGTTGTTCAGTCTACATTGCAGTCTACACTGGGTAGGAGTGAAGTATGATTCCACTGAATTCCACTGAACCATTCTTTCTGTTACATATATTAATAAAAAAGTGGATAAAAAAACCATGTCAGAGACTTTAAAAAAACAAACAAACAAACAATCAAAATCAGATTTTAGAAACACCCAAACAGGCCTGGGTAATGGACTGAATTAGGGCAGCCTATCAAATCTATAGGGAAAAAAAAAGAACATTATTATGAAATAAGACCCAATGGGGTGTTTAACATCACCCCAGCATGAAGACATGTTCAATGTACATTATCTTTAACATAATGACCTTTCACTGGCCAATTATAAGTGAGTACTCAACTTGCTCTAAGATATCATTACAAGCTCTAGTAGCTTTGCTATAACATTACACCAATCTCAAACATAACAAAGAACTCTTATTGCTATGCTTATTATGGAAGTGTGTGGGGTACTTCTAATGTAATCCCATTAATATCATGCGGAGGTAAAGCAAGCGGCAGTCAGAATGGAAGACTTGACTCCTTTTCTCTGTTGCTCTGTTAGTCTGGAGCCAGGCCAGAACTGCAGTGGTTTTCATGACCACAGCTCCTCTCCTGATATATCACTCTTTGATCTCAACACTATATCTGATAGCTTTATCACAGCTGAGAGGTCAGGTGCTGACACTAGCATATGATAGGCTTATATTGCGCCAAACAACAATCTGTCAAAGAATCTATAAAAGCTCCTTAGCCCGTGCACAATACAGGTCTGGTGTGTGTGGTGCAGAGTGAGCAAAAATAAACAAAAAGTAAATTAAAAAGTACTCATCTATAACAATGACTTTTTTTTTCACGGCACTGAGGAGTTAGTGTCCAAAACATGGAGCATCATTTCACCTTGTGCATTTATAAAACTTCTGTTTCCTTTATAGGCATGGGGTAACATTTTATAAATGTGGGGTTTTTTCCAGGATGCAGCTTTTTATGGGTTAATTTTGCAGTTTAATTGTACCTCTGCATTTTAAATAACACATTTAAATGATGAACATTATGGAAAGAGACTATAAGTCCAGGCTTTCCATTACATAAAACCAAGAGTTCCAATTGGAAACCGAGGAACATCAGCCCACGATGCCACACTCCACCTCAGCACCCTTGAATATGCATGTGCGTGCGTGTGCACATGCTCACACCACAAACCATGATAACTTACAGTATTTACAGGGCAACCCTCTCTCAAATGGAATAACATATGCATACAATTTGACTGAATTAAAAATACTAGCTACATTTGTTCTGCTCTCTACCAGAGTTAACTTTAAAAATAATGTCTCAAGGTAAACATGAAATAGGCCTCTTGTTTTAGTGTGAAAGGCATGTATATATACTAAAGCCTTTCTCTCTCTCTCTCTCTCTCTCTCTCTCTCTCTCTCTCTCTCTGTCTCTCACACACGTGCACACACACACACACACACACACACACACACACACACACACACACAAAATCAATCTGTATTCATTCTGTAATCATTATCACTTCCATATGTTCAATTTGTTTTAACAGAGCTATGAATAATCTGTGATTTAGTAATGTGTGTATTGATGCTTTGGTTTAATTCATCCATGGCATTGTTAATTTGCAGAGTCCCAAACAGGGAGGAGGTGTCTGGATTTATACTCTAGGTGGTGGTGTTCTCCCTGTTAAGGAAGACTTACATCTCTAACTCAGTTTTGAACCATACAGTGCATGTTAACGCTGTGTAGATAATTTCAGTTTTTCTAAATCACTTACACACTCAAACTTGTTTGGGCAATACATTCCAAACAAAATTTTATTTGCTCTCTAAAGAAACATCTACACCCAAATCTCATCACATTTTGCTGGCTGATGTGCTGATTTAGAAAACTCTGTCATTCTTATTTGTATGTTATAGTGATCTGCACTCAGTTATCATGTAGTTTTTAAGAAACAAATACTAGGAAGTCAAATTATTTGCACACTAATCAGAATCAGAACCTCTGGGGGAAATGGCAGTAGATGAGTTTTCATACGTTTGAACAGCATTTCCAAACAATGCAGAGAGAGCTGAAATGGGGTGAAATGGGCAGAGGAAGAGGATGAAGGAGGGTGTGAGATTCTCTGTGACTCTACTCGACCAGCGTGTACCAGCGCGTGTACCAGCATGGTCTCCCAGCTGCGAAGGGTTTAGGTGACTATAGCCCAGCCGTCCTGTTTTTATACCAGTGGAAGACGTCAAGCACTGGGAGGCACACGAAAGTTGGCTGAGTTGATTTAGATGGAAGATAACATATATTTTGAGTAGAGGACATTTCTGTCAAGGACATTTGGGGTTTGAACATCAATGTGAGTTTTTGGCTTTATGTTTTGCAAAGACATGGCATGAAATGAATCTTGGTTGCTGGGAAAAAAATTAACAATGCAGTACACTTCTAGTTAGTGTTCAAAAGTCAAGATAAACATTATCTTGTGAGGCAGATTGGATGTAGCATTCCTTCCCTTTATGGCTATAGCTAAACATAGTTGAATATAACTAAATAATAAGTTGAATATAGCTAAATAAAAAGTTTAATATGTTCATATCTTTTATACTACCATGCGATTAAAAGCCATGAATGGTCTCGTATTATTAGACAACACAATGCAATACTGGTTACCATTCTTTCTTCTGCTATGGTGAGAGTACTATATTAGAAGAGCTGATTTATTTTAATGGAGGGCAACTCATTGAGCGAAAGTCTTCGCTGGTAGGAAGAAATAGTCTCTTCTGAGAAAAAAAGAGATCAATAGCCAGGAAAGGAGAAATGATTGTTCGAGCCCATCGCTTAATTGGCTTAAAAGCCTACTAAAGAGGCTGGGCTTGTCAGTGAGCCCAGTCAAGCTAGCAAGCCTGATATGCATTACGGTTTAATTATATGGAAATATGTAAAAGTGTATAATCAGATAGTGTCATTTATGAAGTAAAGGTGTCTCCTAGATGCTCAATTTTTGTTTGGTCACTGATCATTATACTTAGACACTATTCTGAAGCTGAACTGGCTTAGTATACCGACAAGGTATTCACAAGGGATAGCAACATGTAGTGTTAGTTTCAGGTCCTGTCTTCTTTGAGCCAAAACAACAAGTGTGTTCTGCAAATAAAAACAGAGAAAGAAAGAGAGAGAGAGAGAGAGAGAGAGAGAGAGAGAGAGCGAGAGAGCGAGAGAAATGTAGTTAGTGATATGATTAATAGTAGTAGAGGCCTGTGTGTTTGTCTTGGTGTGGCTGTGTTCAATATAAAGTTGAGCATTAGTCTGTGTAAGAACAGGATGAACTACACAGCTGAAATGTGTGAGTCACATCCAGGACCACAGAGACGTCCACCTCATATCCAGATAAATATGGCCTTTCATAGGTAAATGTTTACAGAATAAACATTGACACTGTACACTGGACCCCACCAGGATATTAGTTGAGATAATATCACTGGGTGTTTTTTATTTTCTTAATTTGTGTTTTACTTTCACAGTCGTACCTCCAACTCAAATATGCTCAGTCTAAACTGGGCATGCAAGAAAAAGGTTGAGATTTTACACCTTATACTGACCTGAATGTAAGCTTATATCCTTACCTATTGCTTTCCAGTGGGTGTGGATTTTCAATGGAATCTGTGATATTTTATACACTATTTCCATATGGAAATTGCAATAGATGACTGGAATAATGGAGAATAAGTATCATTTCCAGTAGCACATTTCCAGTTTGTAAGCAGGGAAAACTTTTTTTAATTTTTATTTTATTTTATTTTATTTTTTTAAAGAGAGCCAGGAATAAATACATGGTGATTTTCTCAACTTCTTTTTGAATACCACTGCTTGTTATAGTATACAGGTTTTTAATTATGATGTCGATTTACGATTAAATCCAATTACAATGAATATATGCTACACACTTAGACAATAAGTATGGAAGAGAACTTCCATGTTATGCAACAGCAACCTTATCCCACGCTGTGATGAGTGATTGCAGATCATTTGGGAAAGACTCAGAACCTTGATTGCAGCCAATTTCTGGTCTTACAGAGCTCTTGGCTAACAGACTACCATTTCATCAGAGAGACAGTAAGATAAAGAGAGTGAGAGAGAGGGAGAGAGAAATATATAACTGAAACGGTGTACTTGTACACTTGTTGGTCTGTTGCATCAGATAGAAACAGGTTTGTGGGCTGTGGACTGTGCACTAGGAGTGTGTCTTGGAAACCAAGTCCAGATTCTATTTACAGCTTTTAACAGAAATCTGATTAAGGGAGGCATTTTAAACAGAGCGACCCGAAAGAGTGAGGAATGAGAAGTGGAGTGGGAGCCAGGAGGAACAGTAGCTTTCATTAAATCAGCAATCGATGGCAACGCTCCTCAGAGACCATAAAATCCCATGCTACTTCCCACATTTGTTTGCTGCTTGGCTATGAGGAGGGTTTCTGACAGAGAGAGGAAGCTTATGATGCAATGTGCTGCATATTCTCATACCATGACAAGTTTGAATGATATGTAGTAAGCTCATGTGAATTTTTAAAAAAGAGCTAATTTTAGCAATATTCATATTTGATCCAACAATTCATTTATTTTCCTCTAAAATATTCCTGACGGTATTAATATAATAAAACTTGCCCTTGCGTTACTTAAATGTGGATAAAACAAATAGACTAATTTAATGCTTTTCTCTCTGAGAGAAATTTCCCATGGAAAAGATATGGCAGCATGTTATATCACCAATGAACAATAGCCCCTTACCGTCATTTTAATAACAACAAAGCACCCCCTTGAGGGCAAACATATGACATTCATAGTCCATCTCCTGGGCATGGCCAGTGGGGTTCCTCACCCATGGAGGCATCCTTCATGCTACATGGACAATTTGCTCCACTCATGTTTACATGAGGGATGGAGCATATGAATGACTCAAGTGGAGGAAAGACAAAAGGAGAAAGCAGTTGGGTAAGCACCCGCGCTGCTGTTTGTGAAGCAGTGCCGGGTGGAAAGGACCTGAGAAGAGAGCATTTGAGCGTGGCTTTACCCAGGGACCTTCCTCACAGGATGTCGCCTCAACCTTTCGCGACCTAGCGACAAAGATCTCCACTCCTCCACCTTTCTACAAACTAAGCCTGACTCGTCCAGAGCGATGATGAATCCCCGGCCAGCAAAGCTACAGTCAAGAAAGCGCCGGTGCAATGTTTTGTATAAAGTTTCTGCCTTTTTGTTTGGGCTTTTCCTCAGTAAGGCAGATGAATAGTCTCACTCTGTTCTCTGACAGCTCTGTTAGCAGCTACACTGATAAATGACTCAGATTTACATAGCTTCATCTGCTTATGAGGCCCAGCACAACTTTCACATTCCTTAAAACGCTCCCCTGGACATTGCCTTGTCCTCAGCGGGTGGCCAGCCTGTGTGATTCTCCTGTTTCAGCGAGCAATGCTTTCCCTACTCATGGCGCTAATGATCGCGCTGAGCATCTGCCATCTCTGGTCTTAGTGATTATTCATGGCAGAGTGCCATGGACAGATTCTCCTCAGAGTGAGGCTCTCAAAGCTGTAGAAGAAAGAGGAGCACTTTAATACTGGCGAGAAAATGTTTGAAACTACTGCTGATGGGGCCAGTTATTCTGAGTTGGGTGGAAATATAAATACTTTGATACAAAATGTGAACTTTATGGTGAGAATAGTACTCAGACTATGAGATTAAGATGTATTACTTTTCTCATCTAATGTTATTGAACAATTACTCGGCTGGTATAGTACCTTCTGCTCCCAGCTTGTTTAGCTGTCTTGTATGATTTCTCTCTTTTCCTTTTTTGTTTTTCAATTTTCAGTTTGCAGTCTACACACAGGTCCCTGTTCTCCCCTCCTAATCCTACTCCCAGAAGTGCACTATGGGCACATGTGGTTAATATTTGTCTGCTTCATTACAGGAGTTTAGAGTGAAGGGAAGAGAAATATTTATATTATGAGGGTGTTTTACAATAAGATCGCTGTTCTTCTTGTTTGGACGGTTCCGCAGGTGCAGCTCTGATGGCCCGGGCTGATGCCTCCATAAACCACAGCAAAACATTAAACAGCAGATGTGCTCTCAGGAGAGGTGCCATTAGCTAGCTAGAGTACTTTGCACCCTCACTGCGGATTCACTGAGACTGTAACTGGAAACTCTTACAGACTGCACAGACGCTAGAAGCATGGATTGGACACTGGGCCATAACCGGCTGCTCCTAAGATGCCCCTAAGAGAGCAATACAGGTTTTTCTGACCGACCCTTCAGCCGGGGCCAATCTCACAATACAGAAAATGTGTTGGAAGGATAATCCGAGGAGTTGGCTAGCACACATTAAAGCTTCTAGCACTGCATTTTCCTTGCACTCTTCGTGAGTGACCTAAAATAATTACAGAAGGTTAGACAATTAGCCTGTACGACCTCTCACGAAACAATACTTGCTCCACAAAATCTCAGCGTGCAGGAGAAAAGCTCAAAATAAACATCTCCACTCTGTCTGGGGTGATCGAGGCCTCGGGCAGCTGTACAGCTCTGCTGCCAGCACCGAGTGATGCCTTCATCACGGCCATTTGCCTCACTGCTGCTCCTGGCTGGGTCCATCACTATCGCATTTTATGATGTTGTAACAGCATAGCCTTCTGCCACAAGGTTGTGCCCAGGCAGCGGGTGGTTGCCACCTTACAGTCGCTCTCTGATGCACGAGACTAAAGTCATGGCACCACAGGCAATGTTCCTCTCATTTATTTTGAAGACATAGTTTTGATTTCCCTCCAAAGCAGGTTTAAAGGGGTGTGCTGACACTGTTTCCTGGTGTTGCTGACAGGCTGATACAGCACTATAGCTTGGACAAATTTGTTATGAACATCCCAGCTGCAAGTTTTAGAGCAGTAATGCAAATGAATAGAGTCAGGACACAACAAGTACAAAATTAACTGCTGTTAAACACTCAGTCCTCCAGGATGCAAAATTAGCTCCGTGAAACAATACAATGAATGTGCATTATACTGGCTAATACAGTCAATAGGTGTCCTTTAAAAAATGTTGTCAGTGTGGCCTTTTAAGAAGGTCGAACTGCTCTTATTATTATAAGCATAACATCTCCCACTTGCTTATCCATCGTAATTACATATATCCCATGTCCCCTTAGCCATTAACACGGTTAGAGGCCCTCTGTTGGTCTGAAACCAGTGCTCATTCTAGTGCCTCATTTAGCTAGTACATCATTTCACTGCCCACAGCCCAAGGGAGACTGAGTATTCACTCTAAAAGGTAGGTTAAGCTGATGGTTAACAAAGAATGTCTCTGAAGCATGTTTTAATTTCCCCAATTACCTGTATTCTTTCTGCTTATCTTTTCATTGAACGTCCCCAGAGGGGGAAAAATAGAAGGAGAGAAAAAGAGAATGAAGTGGAACCCCTGAAGAGTTTAATTACTGATTGGAGCTTCTACCAAGGCTCCGCGATGCTCGTCAGAAAGTCTGCAATGCCTTTTAATGCCCTCCCCTGCTGCTTTGTTTTATATGCGTAAAGGATGCAAATGAGCCACTTAGTAACCACATCAATTACCCACCTGGTCTCTTATTAAGGTAATTGTGTTGTTTGTAAAATGATCGTTACAAACAAGCAGAAATGAACAGGACTTGGAGCCGCTTAAGATTGTCGCATTAGAATGTGCTGTGGAACCAATTAGGGCAAAAGGCCTTTCTTTCTTTTTTTTTTTTTTGAGGCAGATGGGGAAAAATGAAACTCGGTACGGAATAATAACATTAACTCAGTGGTAGCTCACTGGGCAGAGAGCATCGGTAAAGACTCCCCTCACATATCTGGTTGTCTCCCGGTAAAGTACTAGACAAAAGGTTTAATCTGCTTCTGGGATGGTTGAGTGAGATATCCACAGCACTTTCATGGCACCTGCAGATGTGCGGGGAACGCATGGTGTAAATCATCTATAAGCACACCTTGCTGTAAATACTGCAGTCTGGGCCATTTAAATGGACAGCGCTGGATAAAATGTAAAGCAAGGCAGCATGGCGTTTAGAGTAAGTCTGATATTCCCCACTACTGCTGTACACCTGCACACTTCATTAAGATTAACATTTAACACAGTCCTCATGATGCAGAGGTAACGCTGTTTGGCAGGTTAGAGAAAATAATCCAAAAATTATGTGATTGTATTAGACAGAGAGAGAACTGACCTGCCTCTACATAGTGAAAGCAGTGCTTGAGACGAAGATGAAAGGAGCTATAATGTGTCCATCCAGGGGCTGCTAATTGAGCACTGCACTGTGCAACATGAATCTGAACGCATTGCACTGTCATCAGCTGGGAGAAATAGCACCATTTATCTCCATCAGTGTGCTTTGCTAACAGGGCCATTCAGCCACAACCTCCTCTTTAGCTGAAGTGCCTGATTGTCTTCACATTTAGCACTTGATTGTTTTTTTTTCAGCTGGCGTTCTTAGCAGCTGAATGCCAGCTGTCTGTCATGGCATGGTCAACAGGTAAACATATACGACAAATCACTTTCTGTTTCTCAAGTGGCACATTACACTAATATAAATTAACTAATACTCTAATATAATCTGTACACATTCTCACTTCTTCACTTCCAAGTATGCACACAGGGACATTTCCAGACTTAATTAAGTTACTTAAGAAGTCCATTCCAACCCTATATGCACACTCCCAAACCGATGGCCCTGTATACCAAAGGGCAAAACTATGAGTATGAGCAGCCATAATTCACATTTACTTGTAGACCCCAATCATTTACTCTCCTTTCCTCTTTCTTTCAACTTCCATGTCTACCTTTCCTTTGCATCCCTTATTCCCAACCAGGTGACATAGGCAGGCAGGTCTCAGTATCCGGCTAGCTTCTATTTCTGGAGAGGTGACGAGCCTTGTATGAGCCAAACTCTATATAGGATGGCTACACTGGGTATCGACCTCTGTGTAGAAGCCAGGGAATGCAGGACACCTGGCGGGTGAAGGAAGAGAGCTAGAAACGAAGGTGAAACTGATCTGCCATTATGGTGCTGCAGTCTTCCTCCTGATTGCCCAGGAACCAGCGCAGTCTCATCCTCTGCGTCTCTTCCCGAGCCCATTCATGGCATAGGTTACGGAGATGACCCGTGTGACATGCTACAGCAATGAAACTGAATCTTTATCGGAAGGAGGGAGTGCGTCTGTGTGAGTGAGTGTTTGTGTGTGTATTTGGGCATGCATGTCTGCTCTCAGGAGTGTGGAGATGCGTGTATGTGTGGCCTTTAGCTCACTGGTGGATCCAGTTCCCATTGGTTGTTCAGACCATGCCAGGTGCCTACACTTGAGTGAGAATTGTACTTTCACTTAAAGCACACAAAATCTCTGACCAGACCATCTAGGTTTAAGGTGATTCTTAACATAAATAAAGAATAAATTATTAATGTGTTTGAACTGTGCTCTGAGACTGGAGGCTGTGTAAGCCACTCTCAAACTCAGTTTAAACATAAGAATCAGATCTCTATCCCATGTGTTACAAGATATTGCTGGCTGGATCATCTTTCTTTTAATCTATATCTTTGAGAAAATAAGGACCGCGAAAGGTTACTGCCAAAGTTGTTGTTCAGGGCTTTACTATTTTATTACTGCAGAGAAATAAAATGATTCTGTAGCAAGGCTGGCCGACATTTCACCAGCAATTACACCTGCAACTCTTTGTTTTAGATCTCATTATCCTATACATATAAATAGAAGGAAAGTATTTTTAGGTTTATATAGGGGAGCCTGATTAGATAACGGAACAGTATAGGTATAATTGAGTTGATACTTCAAATACATTT
>NC_137502.1:7940000-8037500 GCF_041902795.1 Electrophorus electricus | reverse complement strand
CAGGAAGACAAGGAGGAGGGTGTGGGGAAAGGCTGAATGGGTGGGGGTGTATTTACAGAACCAGACAGAGTGGGAGAGAGACCCACCCTGTGGCTGAGGCATGAACAGAGAGGGGATTGTGTGCCGCTCCAGTGTTGGTTTGATTTGACAATCCTGTAACCCGCACAGCCTCGCACCGCCCGTTCATCAGCAGGTCCTTCGCTGCTTCCCTTACCAGCAGCTGCGTAGCTGACAGATGTTATTTTTAGTTACTTCTGACTTCTCCTTGCACTTTATATGGAATGATGAAAAGATTTTTTTGGTTCGCCTTTTTATTTTTACAGTGGATATGTAAAAAGGTAGACCTAGTAAATGTATCGCTCTGACCTTCATTGCACTCTGCGGAGCTGGATATCTTTATCGGCGTTCATTTTCAGGCAGGAGAGCCCTGCACTTTCTCGTGGTTGCTGAGCACTCCTACCTCGGGGACAGGGAGAACAGCTGGGGCCAGAACGTCACGTGGGCTTCAAGTAGAAGAACAAAAGGGCTGGAGTAGCCCACGCCCCTCTGCAGAGCTGCACAGTGGCGCACTCTCCAGAAGGACCTGGGATGGCCAGAGATGTCAGCCCTAGTCGTGGTGATTTTCCCCGTGGTGCGAGGGGGCGGGCAGGCTTTTTTTGCTCCCTGCCCGGGGCCCACAGAGGACGGCTTGGAGCTGGGTCTCGTGCAGGACAAAAGAGCGATGTGACTGATACTGTAATTGCTCCCAGCCAAGATCCACATTCCTGACAGCATAGGCCAAAAGGTCTACAGCAAGTGTGTGTGTGTGTAAGAAAAAACGGGCTAGAAAGTGGGTTTTAAACATTTGATACATATACATGCCTTTTACACTAAAACAAGAGGCGTATTTTATGTTTACCTTGAGACGTTATTTTTAAAGATGACTCTGCTACAGAGTAAAAAAAATGTAGTTAGTATTTTATTTAAATCAGATCATACACATATGTTATTCAATTTGAGAAATGGTTTCTCTAAAAATGAGTTATCATGATTAGTGGTCCAATGTGGTCCAATCTGATAATAATAAAACAAACAAAAGAAATATCAGAAACAAATTTATGCACCTCAATAAGAAGAAACATTGTATAGAAAGTTCTATACGATATCTATTTAAGTGCCTGGATGGCTTTTCTGAGGCAAAAACTGCCTTCAGAGTCTGGAGTCTATTTACACTGGACAGGATATTTGTTTTCTGGGTTGCTTGTTAACCATGACTGTTTTCATTCCCAGTGTTTGTTTGCAAACAAATGGTGAACACTGGCTGTGCAGAGAACAGGGCTCACGCTGATGGTACCTTGCAATTCAAGGTAGCAATTTTCAGGCACCAAAGACCTCAACTGCACTTGCAAGATATCTAAAATTGAATGTGATTTGACTTTAGAATTTCTTTTATAGCAAAGCACTAAGAAGGCAAACACGCCAGATTAGCCATGGCAATTTGAGTAAGAGCTGTAATTCCTTCAGCTATAATCATGGGTGAAGACACTGTCAAGCTTCTCCAGGTTGTAGTAAAATCAGTTTCCATACGATTGCTGGAGGATGTGTTTTGGACATGGCTTTATTTAATTCGACTCCACAAGGCCCAGCCTGTCTAGGCATGTTGGCTGTGCAGTTAAAGAGCAGAGTGCCTGTGACTATGGGCCATTAGTTTACTCCTCCATTCCCCCCTGCTCCCATTCTCTGCCTATTTAGCCTGCAGTTTGGACATTTTGTGAACCTTTAGTACCTGACAGTAACTGCACTTTACTGTGGAGACTTTCCCAATTGGAATGCCTGACACAGGATGCCGGAATGAACAGCAACACAGCCAAAATCCCAAAGGGACTGGACCCAAATTAGCCTCAAGGGCTGAGAACGGGCTTTCAGGTTACTCCCGGGTGCTTAAGCCCCTCAAGCCGTAGGAGTAGGAATGCAGGGTGTGATGTCCAGAAGACCCCTCCGCAATCAGCGTTCTAGGCCTAGAAACGTGTCAGCTGCTCAAGACAATCCTTGGACTTTATGACTCGGTCTTCATTGCATAGGAAATAAAAAAAGAAAACAAAATTGCAACTTATGTGCTTTGAGTTGTTGTATGAGTAGTTTATAGATATCGGGGGCTTTATGGACTGCCATATTTCAACACTGTCTTTTCTGATGGTTTAGTGAACAGCACATGATACAAGAAATGATGAATGTCCATTTTCTTGCTGTCAGCATGCTTTAAGCTTTTAAAGGATTTACTCCTGGTGTGCACTGTGCAATTCCTGAGGAATACTCATCAGAATACTATACATTTATGATGCTTTGACATGGTAAAATATACCACTGTACACCACATACTTAAATCGCCTCAAAGCAAATTTGACCAGATTTCATAGCACTTGTTTTTGTCAAATAGTCTCTCATTTCACTTTTTATGGAGCAGATTGAAGTATTGCAAAGTAACCTGATTCTACCACACCCGTCCACTGTATTATTTCAGGTTAATGACTTTGTAGACTGGTAATGAGTGGCTGCTTTTCCTTTAAATGCATTTATTTATTTCTTTTTATCTATTAACCTTCATAAACTGATCCCAGATCCAAGAACAAGGAAGGGCTGTTTAATGACATTTAATGGAAAGAAAAAAAATGTAATGCAATACTGAATACTTTTAATCTGAGAAATCGAATCAAGCTGTTTCTCAAGTAAAGCTTTATTTTTTCCATTAGTAAAGGAATTTTTTCTTCCTCTTGATTGTAGTTTATAGCATCCTTTCCACTCACTAGACCCACTTTGTGGTGTCTTTCTCCTAAACTGTCACAGCCTCCCTATCTCAGCTGTGTCTGCACTCCCTCATTAGATTTTCACAGGCCTCGCCTGTGATGGATCGGTAGTATTTGTTCACCGCGGGGCGTCGTTTATGCGAATAAGAGTCATTTAAAAGCATTACATATTCATGGTCAGGGATTCTTGAGATTGTGTACGGGAACTCATAATTAATGTAGGGAAGGGGGTATGGGACTCACGGGCCTAGTGGGTGGCACTGTATGACATTTAGGAGACCGTAGTGCCAACTTAAAGCCATGCATCTGCAGCACAAGATGGTGAGGTCCAGCACTGATAATAAGCTATACCTGTCCATCTGCATTGGCACTGGACAGCAATGGGACAAATATAACACGCACATGCACACACACATACTTGTACACACACATGCGCACATGTATGCGCACACACTGACGATCACTTATTCAGAGAACCTGTGCCATCAGGCTTTTTCGTGCTTCTTAAGCTCAGAGCAGAGGTGGGAAATGTGCTGCATGTTGGGAATGAGGATGGATCCCACCCATGCGCACACTCTGCTGCAAGACAGGAATCATGGAAATCTCACGTACCAGCTGCAGTTGAGTGGAAAAGGAAAAAAAAAGAAGAAATTACCCATGGGGCAGGAAAGACATAATTGAGCACAGTAAATTTGGACCAGAGTTATTTCTTATGGGTGAAGGGTGTGGGCAGCTCTAGAAAGCGGCTGAAGGGTAACCCCTTTTAATGGGGCTCACAAAGAAACATTTGTTTTCCACATTTAAAACTTACTTTGAAATTGAAAAGATAACAGACTTTCACACAAAGCCACTGAGATCTTTATAACAAAATAAACCTCCTTGATAGCCAATCAATCATCCCTGAATAAATCAGCCATGAAGATATTCTTCATCCAAAACCTCGTACTACAGGGCTTCCTCTTACCTCTTGATTCATGTAATTTGCCAGTACAATGCTTTATTGTTAAGGTCTCATATACAGACATAAATGCATTAAACTGACAAGGCATGTAAAACAATCCTGTCAACAATCCCGAAGACATTTTCTGAACAAAGACTGTTTGTGCAGCCCAATGCATTTGGCCAAATGCTCACCTGTTAGCAGTGATGACTGGACCACATCCCTGTTCCAGACAGACTTGGTGGTCCTGGTTGTGGTGACACCCAGCTGTATCAGTGGATCAGTTTTTCAAAGCTGGTGGGATTAGAAGTGTTGAAACGCTCTCTCTGTGTTTGTGTGTGTGTGTGTGTGTGTGTGTGTGCACATGCGTGCGTGCTGGAATGATATTCCTTGTAATGTGAAGTGACAGTCAGAATTATGGTCGCTTTCTCTCTTTCCCCACTTCGCTCTCTTTACAACTCAGGGACTCCCGTCTCTGCCAAGTGCTGGTAATATCTTCATAGGAACTGCAGATTCTTGGCCATCAGCAGTTCTAGGCCACTCAGTTGAGACCCGTAACTGCTCATGGAGGTGGGCCTCCCCTGCCAAGGCAAATACAGCAAGACCCACGAGTGACTGGTAATGGTAAAGAACTGCAGACACATGCAGCGACAGAGGAAAGGGAAGCTTTATGATATGGGTACACACTATGTTCTGTGGAATACTGTCGGTACTGAAAGAAAGTGTCAATCAAGTGAAGTTACACCACAGCGAACTTGGTTTTAATAGGTCGATGAACACATTGTGCACTGCCACTGCATTCCAGTACCTTTTCAGGTGTGAATTCTCTTCTTACTGGGAGCCAGAAAGAATCAGCGATCCAAAAACCAGAGCTAGAAGAGCAGAGAAAGACAAGAACAATGACACATGCTCTTTCAGCCCGTTTTTGGCATGTGTCACCATTTTCAAAGCCTACACCTTGAATTGTGTAATGGTAAAGTGCTAAGATGATTGTGCACTGGTGCAGTGGTGAGATGATTATGATGATTGCGCACAGGTGCAGTGGTGAGATGATTATGATGATTGTGCATTGGTGCAGCGCTGAAATGATTATGATGATTGTGCAGTGGTGCAGTGGTGAGATGATTATGATGATGGTGCACTGGTACAGTGGTGAGATGATTATGATGATTGTGCACTGGTGTAGTGCTGAGATGATTATGATGATGGTGCACTGGTGCAGCGCTGAAATGATTATGATGATTGTGCACTGGTGCAGTGGTGAGATGATTATGATGATGGTGCACAGGTGCAGTGGTGAGATGATTATGATGATTGTGCACTGGTGCAGCGCTGAAATGATTATGATGATTGTGCACTGGTGCAGTGGTGAGATGATTATGATGATTGTGCACTGGTGCAGTGGTGAGATGATTATGATGATTGTGCACTGGTACAGTGGTGAGATGATTATGATGATTGTGCACTGGTGCAGTGCTGAGATGATTATGATGATGGTGCACTGGTGCAGCGCTGAAATGATTATGATGATTGTGCACTGGTGCAGTGCTGAGATGATTATGATGATGGTGCACTGGTGCAGTGCTGAGATGATTATGATGATTGTGCACTGGTGCAGTGCTGAGATGATTATGATGATTGTGCACTGGTGCAGTGCTGAGATGATTTTGTACCAATGCAGTGCTGATATACTTTTTAAAGGATACGATACTGGGCTTGCTCTCCTTCTATTTCTGTAATGTCAAGTGTCAAAGCTTTTCTCTCTTGTGCAGACAAACAGTATATCAGCTCAGTGTTGTGCCTTTTTTATACAAGTGCGTGGTATTTATCCAATCCTATTAGACTGAAGTACGTAGTTTATTGTCTGACAGGATGAACTATGGCAAGAGAAAACAGGACAAGGCCACAGTTCTGAATGTGCTTTTGTCCCTTAATGCTGATGTTGAAGCAGATTTGTTTTCATTCTAATATTAAGATATACAAAAATATTGTGTTAAATAGCAGTGCCATAGAATAGTTGCTGTCTCAGTAAAACACCGCAAGGACAAATGGATCTTGTTTGACATGGAGATTTGGTCTTAAGTGATAGTTTGTTTTAGAAATATTCAAGCAGGGGCACACGTGATGTGAGCACCATTGAACAACCTGATGTGATACCGTATTTCAGTGGAAAATTAACCACTGACTAGTAAGAAAAATGGAATGTGTCCTAATACAGCTTTTGTTTTTTAAAAACCCACTTTCAAAGTTCATGAATAAGTCACTGAAATAGCTGGCAAAATCACAGCCCGCCAGTTGCTGCAGTGATAAAACTAAGACCATGGTTGTGATGTGTACCCCATGCTGCTCTGAAAACAAGTTCTGAAAATGTAATCAAGTGTACCATGTTACTCACTGTGGTGTTAATTGAAGCAGCAGATTGTGGCTAAAGTTTGAAATATGAAGCTCTGCTCTCCAGCTGCAAATGAAAATGCTACACACTTCACTACATTTACATCTCTATTACTATACTATATGATAAAAACCCTGATTTTACAGAGTTTTGTAGATTTTAATCATCACAGTCATCATTTACAGTCATATATTCAAAAATAGGCTAAACATGTGCCTTCACCCTCAATTGAACCAATCTAAAAGTCAGTGTGATATATTGTGAAAATGTAGAATAATGGAGAAAAAATTCAGGTTTTGAGGCTCATATATTCTGCAGGGGATAGAACTCCTTCGCTTCTTTCAATTGCAAAATAGCTTGTTATATTTTGAGGGGTCTTGAGATACGATTTTGCCCCATGTATCTGCAAAATGCACCTGAGTGGCCTGTTTTAGTTATATGTTTAAACATTTCTGTAGTGTTTATGGCGTGTGAAATGCACTCCTGGAAAAGGTCCACTTTGCCAAGGTGGGCAGACAGGTTTTAATTTAAGTCCAACACATTTCAGAAGCTCCTCAAAAGCCACCCTCAAATGTGATGTGAAAGCCAGACGCTGCACCGAGCATGCTCAGTGACGGCTTCAGTTTCATGTGACTGCGGATAGACTGTGCTTCGATGGCTTTGGTTATTGCTCAAGTCAAACACAATCAAAGCGACTTTAAACAAAATATGCGCAAGACCATAATTAAATGCTGAATGGCTGAATGTTATGGATGTTGTGATAATTAGCGACAGCTATATGGTTTATTCGCATATTTTATTCAGGCTAGCAGCTTCTAGTAGCTCCCCTCCTGCTAAAATGGATTTTCCACTTTCTATAAGAAACACTGCAGAGGTAAGACATGTTTTAAACAAAACGTAAACATGGTTGAAGGGAACTACTAAGTATCAAGATACACGTTTAGTGTGGAATAGTTTAAAACAACCTCTTTACCATCATTTATGCTAACTCTGTTACTGTAAGGACATAATTTGTTAATTTGAAACTGTAAAACAATCTCTAGAGGAAAACAATGTTTTTCTTCAAAGTATAAAGGATGTATTATGTGGTGTGGTATTAGAGTTATTTCTTCACCTTCTACCATGTGATGATATGATTAGATAAATTAGTCTTACAGTACACATTAATCCATCAGCATGACAAAGCAATTAGTGCTTCCTACCATTGCAGGGGTCAGACTGTTAATCCACTTGCCCAAGCAGACTGCTCCAGGACTGCAGCATAGAGCTCATCATTAGTTCAGTATGCATGTATTATTGCTTTTGGATCAAACACAACACAGTGAATGAGTTTTGTTGTATTGGAAAACAGTTTGGTTCTTTTAACATTTAAAGAAATGCAGTGATTTTATTGCAGAATAAAATACAATAGAATATAATACAAATATCCCGAAATGAAATTATCAGTGTTTATCTGTTATGTTTTAATAGACACAGATGTCCTACTGTTTAATACAACTATTCAATCAAGTGGTATTGTACTGTTGCATAATGTGCAGTTTAAAAGGCTCATTGTCACAGAACGCTCCCCCCCATGAGTCACGTAGCACGGCCTGCTGCGTGCAGGGGGGGGGGGGGGGGTTCACCCTTATTTGTAGCCACACCCTCCGTGATAGCACGCACCTGCATGGGGTTTAATGTCTTGTTTTGTCTGTCTATTTAAACTCTGCTAGTGTGTGCATCGTGTTGGTCATTGTTTGTTTGCTGCTGTATGTAAAACGTGTGTGTAGTCATTGTTAAATGTTACTGTAGCCTGTGTAATCCATGCTGATGGGTTCAATAAAATCACAGTGATCTGAGGGGTGTTTTTGATAAACGACACCTGCTATTAAATGGCATTAGTGAATAGTAGCCTAGTAATTGTGTGGAAATGGAATGGATCAGAGGGTGGCTGGAGGCGTGCTCAAACACGTCTGTAGAGATACTGGCTAAGCTGGTGCAATGCAGAGCGGAGCAGATAATGTGCACTAGCACACAACCAGTGCTGTACTGTTCTTCATTTGTTGCATGGTTGCTTTGCAGGGCAGCAATTTAACACAGTTAATAGGAGCCTAAATGAAGACTTTCCTCATTTGCACACAGAGAGAGGAAGCTGAATCCAGTTTGTAAAGCAGGCAATGAGTGGTTTCTAAAATTGCAAAGAAGGCCCATGTACTCAGAGAGGCATTTCAGGCTGACCCAGTGGCCCAGTTCTTAACTTAAATAGAAAATATAAAAATAAAGGAAATATGGAAAATATAGGAGACAATGCAGAAGTCAAGTGGTATGATATCTTTACTAATAACCCACTTAAATATTTTAATGTTTCTTGTAATGCTATAAGTTTCTGTCTCTGAATCCTTTGTCAGCTAATCCCAGCCTTTTCTTTTCCCTCTCAGATGGAAAGGTTTTAGTCCCCTGTTAGGGGACAGCTGAAAGAATGTTCTGCTGCCTTTGTGAAGTGTGAATTGGGGTAAGGTGTGAATACAGCAGGCGCCATTAATTGGGTTCGGAATAGCAAGTTTGCTTCTTTTCCATATGGTTGCACAGGACTTGCCCACTTTGATTAATGCTTTCCATACAATTACATACACAGGATAGAGTTGACAACATGATTTGAGACAAACATTAGAGGTAAATGGTGCTGAGCATTTTGAGAAAGATTCTGTTAAGGATTTCTCTGCTCTCTATAATATTTAATGGCACCTTTTTGGGGGGATTCATACTGATGATTTAATTGCACACAAATCTATGTAGTGTTGTGCAGTGGGTATGTTGCTTAATAGAACATTTATTCACTTTTATTCACATATATAGTCAGCATGCAGACATGCATGTTTAATATTATGTAGATCCATGTTTCTTTTAAGGCTAAATATGAAACAGAAACCAATATAAAAAAAACACAAGTCCATTTTTATCATTTTAACGAGATGAAGTAACAGTGCAAACATGCAAAATTTGTGCAACAGTCACAAGGTTATGATGGAGGTCTGCACTAGACTTTTACAGTTCATATTATTACATATTTATAAGGCATTGTCTCTTCCACTCAGTTTTCAGCTTCATCCCCTCCTCCCCTTTTCTTGTGTCCAAAGGTGAAGGTAACCATGTACATTCCGTGGAGTTCACAATGAGACCACAGGGCCCTGTGATCCATATTCCAGTGTGTTCCACTCTCTCTCTCCCTGTGGAGGAAGATAGCTCCCCTTGTCCAGCATAGAGCAAGTAGTGTGGAAAGGACAAGTGTTGGGAACCATGTAACCAAATATCCTCTCAGCTTCCCAGAGAGCTGACCTTCAGCTGGGAGTGAAACAGAACATGACCGGTGCAAAATGAAGAGGAAAGGAGAAAGAAGGAGACATGCAGTGGAAGGATGGAATAGCTTGCTCAGATGACTTTTGTGGACTTGTCCATTTTTCAATTAAAATGCCTCTGGTAATATTATCCTTAAGTAATCTGGGACTTTTTGCAAAGAATGGCCAGTGGTTCTGTGGTATTTTTATGCATTGGCTGCACATGGAGTAATTAGAGTAATTGTATGAAAATATGTAACACTTACCCATTTCATCATAGATAAGTGAGCTGACTATCTCAGCAGGCAGTGATTTCTCCATATAATCATTGACCTTTCTACAACTATGCAATTAGACATTACAAACACTTCTTATGGGGTCTATCTGCCCATGCATCCATTAAAGACAATGAGAATGACTCCATGTGTTGTGTTTTCACCAGTATTAATTCTTGGCAAAGGCATGGAGGCCATTCAGGGGTTACTGCATAGTCGATCCTCCTGCAAGATCTCTCTGATTCAATCAATCTCCACTCCATCTCTGGCCAAAATCAATCTCCCTCCACTGGTATAGCCAGCATGGGATGCTTGGTTAAGCTGCGGGGACCCAGGCAGGGCTGCCCCATGCCCAATGAGCAGCAGAGAAGCCCAACCAAACAAACCCGCTCTGAAACGGAGGCCTCCAGCACACTCTGCCTCTGGATAAATGAATTGATGTTGATGAGCCCATCAATCAGTACTATACTTGTCTCCAGCTTCTTTCCTTCCCCTGTTGATATGGTAACAGACCTCTGGGAAGGGATCTGTGGAATGTGGCTCTTGCCCCAGTAGTATGTCATTTCTTTGGAAGGTGTTCTCCTTTTGTTTAGTATGTACTCAGTGTGAGGATACTTATGATTACACACTTTGGACATGTTGACTTATTACTAGTGTGTGACCTTGGAGGTGGCTAAAACTATTTCTAGCCACAGGTTCTAATCTTGTTTGATAAGCATTATTAACCATGTTGTTGGCACTCTCTACAGACAAAGAGGCAAAATCTGTTCAGTCTCACCCTAAGTAAAGACCACCTGAGAAAACAAGGCCACACTTAATGGCTGCTTTAAGAGTTCTGTAAGTGGCTAGGCTACCATGGTCCATCTGCAGTCAGCTATGAGAAACCTGTTCTCATTCCAAAAAATCTCTCTCTCTCTTTCATGCTGGGCTCTTTTGCACTGATGAAATGAATTTAAGTTGGAAAGATAGCTTTCTCTGTTCTGTTGCTGGAGATATTCCATCCATGGAGTTCTTTCTCTACCCATATAGAGGTGGGTAAATAGAGAATGTTGTCTGGACACGAGCCAAAGCAAATAAGGCCTTAAATAGTCATCATATAAGCAGAAGCATAATATATGCTTTCTTTGTAATCAGGGCAGTGGATGAAAAAAGAGGAATACTGAGAAGAAGATACTTGAATAGGAAACATTGATAGCACTGCTGTGTCACACAGATTCTGGGCTGTGGTCCAAGTCACACTGGCGACTCTATCCAGAAACAATAAGAGGAGCAAGGGACCATCCGTGCAAGTGCATGGGGTGTTTACTGATCATGAAAGCAGTTACCCATTGTGCTTTTCATCTCTGCTGAACTAATCACCTGTAAGTCATTGAACATTACATGATTTCTGTTAGACTCAAACCTCAAACTCGGGGGCATGATCTGACACCCTCAGCTGTAAATTGAGTTGTAATTGGAATGGACTAACAGTGAGTGTGTAACTAGTGTGTGTATAATGGTACAGCAACTTAGCAATGATTGGGATTTTACATGGGTGCTCTAGGCAGATCAGTACTTATTGATAATGGTGTTGTTCTTGCCTTTGTGTTCCACTACAAAGGAACAGAGGCTTGTTTGTGTGTAATTCTGGTTATTAATGTAACGAATGCCCAAGTGCCGAAGGGCGTGGAGCAGGACGCACAGACTCTCGACAGAGTGAAACATTTAATGACACAAAAACATTTAGATGATGGTGGCACTCACAAACAGCATTAACGATGCACACAGACACATTTAACAGTAATGCATTTAACATAGGCTAGACAAACATGATTATGGGTATTACGTTCAGACGCTAACAAACAAACAATAACCAACAGTGAGGCACGCACTGAGGGGGGTTTAAATAGACATACACACACTAACACTTAACCCCGTACGGGTGCGTGCCTTCACGGGGGTGTGGCTACAAACATGAGTGAACCCCCTTGCACGTGGCAGGCCGCACCACGTGACTCATGGGGTGGAGTGTCCTGTGACAATTAAATGGAACACCACTGGGAAAATATTACCTGTCAACTGAAGCAAAGTATAAATTAAAGTGGTATAATTATATCAAGTTTGTGTGAATTTGCGAGCATTCCTAGCTATCACAAGTAAAAAATGAATTGTTATTTTCCTTTGACACTATTTGTATCTGTGATTGAGGATTTATCCACAAATGGGTTGGTTCACTGTGCCAGACCTTTGAAAGTAATGTGGACTACTTGAAAATGTTTTTCTAATATGCAAACAATTAGGCAGAAATTTATGGGTGGAAGTGTGTATATTTTTTCAAATGATACTGGCCAATGTGTTTTCAAAATGTGTTTGCCTCACTGGCAACTGGAAGTGGACATCTGGTAAGGCAGGTGTGTGTGCGGAGCTGTGGTTGGATTGATGGGGTGATTGTGCAGTCTCCTTGGTGTGCAGCTGAGGGCATGTGTTGCTGAAGCCTGTTTTTAGATAGGGTGTAAAAAAATGGCACACTTTGAGAACCATGAGTAAGGTATACTTGAAGAAAGAGTGGCTATTTCATGTCATCCATGTAGCTTAGACCAAGACTGGTTCCTGAGGGTATGGCTTGCCACTTACAAACTTAAACCTCCAGTGGGATGCAGTTCTGGTTGCAAGACCAGGCTGCAGTCCTGTGAGTCCACAGAGTTGATTTTGTATAGTCTGATAATTACCAATGGTACCAATCTCAGAAGTCTAATAATGTACAAGGGTAATTTGAGATAGCCAGCAAAGAATTTAGTGGATCAATGTAAACAAGAACTCTCTCATATATCAGCAATAGTGGAATATGGAACAAATATCTTCTGAAAAAGTTTGTTATATTTTAATAAATAGGTTAATAAAGTGAACTTCACAGATCTTTATAATTTCCCTGATTCACTGGTACAAAGTTTGTGGCCCATTACATAAAATCACATCCAATACCAACGTAGTCATCCTTGTTATACATATCTCTTGTGTTTTCACCACAGAACTCTGCACCAATGATATTTTTGGCAGCTAAGACAAAGTCTTCTCAAAACAATTCTGAAGATAACAGAAACAGAATTAAATTAAAGCTGTAGAAAATGAATGAAACTCTATAAAGTATGTAATTGCTCATTTGTAACTCGAGACAGGACTCTTGCTGT
Source organism: Electrophorus electricus (assembly GCF_041902795.1). NCBI lineage: Eukaryota > Metazoa > Chordata > Actinopteri > Gymnotiformes > Gymnotidae > Electrophorus > Electrophorus electricus. The sequence continues at coordinate 8,024,629 of NC_137502.1, read as the reverse complement.
GGGTATTAAGAGAAGAGCGGAGCTCCAGCCTGCTCTTCTGCCTGTCTGTGGCCTGCAGCAGCAAGCCAACAAACCCTGACTGAACTTCCAAGATTCGCCAAGCAATTTTGCGGCTCGACCTTGAGCGGGCCATATTCACCTCTCTTTCCAGCTCCTTCTCTTCCTGCGCTCTCCTCATGGGATTCGGTGTGTCTACACATTGCCAAGCCGCAATCAAGAAGCATTCTTCACAGAGCACATTTACAGCAGTAGATGTGAAGGGCTGACAGACATTCATCATTTTCTGTCTGCTCTCCCCCTCCTCTGTTCCTTTCTATATGTGTTACATAACTGTCCCTCATTCCGTTTCAAGGCCATGAACCTTAGCTTCATGTATACAAGTTTCAGTAACCAGACCTATCTAAAACCATGCATGTGCAATTACATTGTATTCTCCAAATGCTTGATGATGTTAAAAAGTTCTTGCTTGTCTTTTTAAACATTTTTTTTAATAATAGTTGTTTCTCATTCTTTGCCTCTGTCAAGTCTTACTTCCACCATTGATGCATATAGTTTGTGCCTTCTAATCTCTGAAAAGAGGACAGCTACTCTTTTTTACCTATAGCTTATAAGGCAATGGAACAGAATGCTTGGTCTATAAGGCATTTTTGGTCATTTACAAATTTTATGAATTTATGAGCATTTGCTGAATCTGATGAACAAACTGACTTTATGTCAAAAGCATAACAAATTTGTTACGAATAAAATATACTAAAATATACTATACAAATACCATTACACTGAATTGAACCATTCTTTATTCAGTCATCCATTAATTTTGGAATTTTTCCCTAGAAACAAGACATATCTAAAAGACAGAAAACATTTTAAAAAGACTGAGACTGTCACATTCCCAAGGTTTCTCTCTGGCCTTTATCACAGTCTTTAATCTTTGATCAATAAGGATAGGAAATCGGACGTGCTGTGTCATTGTACTTTACACAGGATGCTCTATGTTCTTGGAGCTCTGCATTCCATTTTTTAGAACCACTGTTGTTTTTAAAACTTGGGAGAATGCTAAGCACACCTTCTACAGAAAGCACCTTACCAACTCAGCTGAAGGTCATGAGGGACTACCGTGTTCCAAAGGAAACAGGAATCAAGGAGGAACATGTATGATGTGAAAAAGAGATGGAAGGGAGAGGTAGTAGCATACCTTGGCCCCATGCCAACCCCACATGCATCTCCCAATAGCAATGAAGAGGGGAGTCTTTTACTAGAAGTCAGACTTCAGAATGTCTTATTGTTGCTGAAATGTAATATTTTTAATAAAAGATTCAGGTTCTGTGTCCTTAAACTGAACAATATAGAATATGGCCTAAGGGAGTGCATATTTGGGGAATCATAGTTACACTTGGAAGTCCAAAGAGTCTATTTTTTAAAATTTCCACAGCATATTTTTTTCTAATAAAACTGGTGTAGTGCAATAGAGGCATCCAAGTTACAGAAAAGCATGGGGAATAGGAACATTAAAGGATGGAAAGACAGCATAATGCCAAAAATGAAGAAGAAGAAGAATCCTTCTGGATGGGTTTAGGGCCTGTAGTTGATGTAACAAGCATTTACACATCATGACTTAACAACCCTTATTTGAAACTAAAGAGAGAAGGCTTAGCTTACATGGCCTTAGACATCTCTGGCTTGACTGTTGTCACTATGCCACTATGTTCAAATGAACACTTCCATGGAACAAGCTGCATTAATTAACAGCATATCTGTACAGCGGACTCTCTGGCAGCCCCCTGGAGCTGACTGAAAACCTTAACGAATGGTTTTAATAGCCAAGCCAAAGCTCATATCAGTTTCAGTTTCCCTCTAGTCTTCTGAGACAGCTCTGCATCACTACCATTGCAGATATGAGCAATTTGTATATGTTTCTGTCAGGAACAGCAACAACCACACTGGGAGAAATTACTTCACATAATTACTAAAATAGTAAGAAAATAAAGACTAGGTCAAACTCTTCTGGCTCACTGGTAAGTTGTTTGTTTAGAGACAAAGCGATTGAGTTGATCCAACTGATCCATATCAGGCATGTGAATTGTCTCTAAAGCTTACATATATCTCTAATTTCTTTAACCAAAGGAAAGTTGAAATGCTACCTCTTCATGAAGGAGTCCATGTATAGGTCTAATAATAATGCAGAATTGTTCATTCTTTTTTCGTTCTTTCTTTCTCTCAGGCTTTTTGACATTTCGTGAAGGCTGTAAATATGGGCTGAAAGAGTTTTGTTGTGCTATAGAGTTCATTTGGCACATTCTCTTTGACAGACCTTGCACTATTACCAGAACAAAGCTGTGAACTTGCATATGACATAACATAGCTGTCAATTAGCCTTATACTAAACCAAAAATGCAATAAGAAAGCCAATGTCAGTGTGGCAGCAAATGCCTTTGTGTATGCCACCTCTTGGTGACAGCGATTGCGTGTGAATGTGCAGGATGATGTATGAGCTGTTTTAAGGTTGAGAGAGTCCTGTCGACAGCTGCTCACTGCCATTCACACCTGAGAGAGTCTGGATTCTGATGAGAATTAATGTACTCTGACATCCACAGGGACTCCCCACCCTGCCTGCAACCCACAGAGAGCCCAATACAGAACTGTCGGCCAAAGATGCAGCAGAGTGCAGTTAAGGCAGGCAGAGATAATAAAACCTGGCAGTGCTTGTGGAATGGTGGGTTGCATAGTGGACCAGGAAAAGAAGTTAAAATGGGAAAGAAGTTATATGGAAGGCCAAATAGGGTCAAGATACTTTTATATCTATTCCCTTGTTGTTTTGCCTCTAGTATTACAATATGTAACTCATTATGTGTATTTAATAGAAGCTAAAGAGGGATACAATGCTGCATAATTTACCCCATTGTTCCACTTGAGCCTTGAGTGGCACACACTCAACCCCTGGGTCAGCATCCTGAGAAAGGGCAATTAAATGTTAATATAGTCTGGTTTGGCCCCTGAGACTCTTCAGTCATATGAGGGTCATTTAAGGATCCTTACAGAGGGTATATGGCCATATGTACAGTTGCAGAAGTAGCATCTTGAAAATGTGGGGCTTCTTCAAACTACTGTTCTAGTTAGAAAAACTAAATAAATGAATAAATAAATAAAATAAAATAAAATAAAATATCACAGTTTGCATGTCCCACCTCATGGAGCTGGGCTTTGCATCCATTATCTCATCTCTACCACATCCTTCCTTCAATCCATCACTTTCGAACAAAGCCCAGCATGTCACGTTTCCAGCAGGCTGGCCACTTCTGACAACCGAGGTCACTTTCCCTGGCAAGGTCATGAGATTTTACTCCTGAGGAATGATGGGAAATGTGTAAACCACTAGAGACAGTGAGGAGGAGAGTTGGAAGGGAGAACATAGGAGGGAGGTCTATGGATGAGTTGGCTGCAGCCCAAAGAGCTGGCTTTGGCAGGATGGTCACCCTGCCCAGGGGCAGCTGGCGGCTACCATAGCCCAGAGACTCCCAGAGGGCCTTTCAAGGACCAGAGAGAAGCTGGAGGACGGACACTGGGCCTCCTGCCAGAAGAAAGAACTGTGGAACCAGTCTCACTGTCAGCCAGGCAACTGGGCCTTGCAGACCATGGGGAAAAGCTGGCCGCGACAGAATTCCAGAGGCCAGGCTGTGTGCCCGTGACGTCAGTCCTACCCACCAACTATCATTAGCACATTCAGATGGTGTGCGGTCATGTCGTCCAGACCTCGCGGGCCAGGGATGATGCCCTCTGATACAGCTTGTAATAAGCACTGTGGCTGCCCATGCAAGTGGCTTTTAGGCCCCTGGGTAATAGTGACTAGCCACTTGCCTGTTTCACTCATCTCATACTCAATTTGGTGTCCATTTCACTGCTTGCTTTTCAGGGGGAGTCATAGAGACCATGTGTAAGAGCATACTATTTCTGGTAAACTGTGCCAAAACCAGACTTCTGTCCTAATCCCAGAAAATTACAGTGTAATTCTGTAGAGACGATGCTACTGAGACTGTCTGTATCCTGTTCTCTGTAGTCTTGATATAGATTTGAATAGAGTTTTTGTGCTATGTAAAATGACTCTCTTTCACCTGGAGGTTTTAGTGTTTTGGTCTTAGAACTGTTACTTATTTGATTATCAGTATAATTTTAAGTTTCATAACACACTGGCGTTGAGGATTTGGCAAAGGAAGTATAATTTAGCATGTAAATGTATATACTGTAGCTGTGTAATTTTGGGTTTAACATATTATATGGATCAAACCTGGCACTTATTGCTTCCCTGGGTCTCTTTGTCTATTAATATCTGCTTTTGTTTTTAAACTTCTGCATTTAATTTGTTGACAGTTGATATTTATCAGCCAAATGGCATTAAAAGAAACCTAAGAAGAGAGGAGTGGCAGAGGTGTAGCTAACAAAAACGTGAAATGTTTAGAAAAAAACCTCTCTCTTTCATCTACCATTAAAATATCCCACACATTTTTGTCAAAACAGTCCCTGTCAGACACATATGTACATCAGAAACTCACTTACCCAGCCATCTAGTGGGCAAACATTACTCACAGCTGAGCAAACACAACCAGACAGAACAAGACATATATTACAGGCACTCTATTTTCCTACTTTAAGTTAGTCAAATCCCTCTCTGGATACATACATATACATACCTTCAGTTCTTCCTCCACACTCCCATTCATTTAACTCCTCTACCTATATTTCAAACAAGCCCAGTTTGGTGATGAAAACCAGAGCAGTTCATTCTCGGAGTTAAATTACATATGACATTTTACTTTGGGCAAAGGCAGAAAATTATGGTTTGGATTAAAGACAACCTAAAGCAAATTTTGTTTATTCAAAAATGATAACACAAAAACTGTAGTGTGCACTAGAGCAGTGTATGATATTTTAGGGATTGTGGCATTCTCCTTCCTACCATTTACTTTGGGGGAAAAAAAAGCTTTATCAAAGTCTGAGTTTAATTGGTTCAGCACTGTGGCCATGGAGCGAAGCACCAAGTCCCTGGGTACTAGTTTGATATAATCATTTGCTGGGCTTGGGTCAGGTGTTCATTGACCTTGGGGGGTTAGAATGGTAATTGTGAGGCTGGCCCCATTGCCCTCCATATCATTAAACTGCACTCTAATGCATGCATCCCCTCCCATACTGGGACCCCAAATGCAAAAGTAATCAGTATGTCCATATGACAAGTGTGTTATGAGTTTAGTGATGGATCTCTGTGAATGCCTTGCTTTTTATTGGAATTCTGAGCAGTGCAGGGGGAAGTGAAAAGGATCAAGGGCAAGCAATCACTGTAGGGGGCAATTTTTAGTTACGTCAACCACAGCATTCGTAGGCTCAGGACATGTTGTTTTACTTTTCCCCTTTGAATATGGAAATGGGGCAAGATCATTAAGAAAATACCTCAGCATCTGATCTAATTGAATAAAAAAACAGACCACAGAGGTGTAGCTGTAGTAATAGTAATAATAATCATTATAACAATAATAACAACTGTAACTCACAATTGTAACTAATTTTTGTATGATATAGTAGGCTGATGATATAGTGTATGATATAGTGCCCTGATGATATAATGTATGATACAGTGCCCTGATCATATAATGTACAATATAGTGCTGTCATAATATAATGTATTATATAGTACCCTGATATCGTGTATCGTGTAAACTAACTCAGACTATTTAGGCAAGAGTACACTGTTGCCTATATCCAATTAAAAAATGTAGTCATGCTATATGTTCAATAAATAAAGACTTTTAGATATTCTTAAACAATTTATCAGTGTACCTGACAGAAGTGTCCCACTTACATTTAAGGTGGTGAATAAAGCTGAACAAGGAACAGAGACATCAAGTACTGTACTTTAGTTTATAGTTTATGCATGCCATTGTTGAAGCTTATTTGCTGTAAATGTTACATAAAATATTGACTCCATTCAGCCATATTGTCTATAAGGGTATCATAAACTTTAGAAATAAATTATGTATGGCAGAAAGCAAAGCTTTTAAACTTAAAAGCAATCTAGACAACAAAAAAAAAGAAAAAAAGAATAACATCTTAGAAAAATGCTTCAGTGGTTCTGCAGCTATGTTCCTCATAGCATGAATTGTATAATAACCATGCTTATGAAACAAAAATATTATTATTATTATTATTATTATTATTGATATTAATATTGATAATTAAGTTAGTAAATTGCTTTTTGATTTAAAGCTTCAAGCACTAAATGCTGTCTTATTGTGTTTTTGTGTCTTGTAATTACTCTCTCTTCCCCAACACGAGAGAACCAGTCCCAAGTCTATGGTGCCGGATGTCCATGCAGTACTGTCACCTGGAAATGGAGTCTAGAATGACTCCTCCTCCCGGGAATGTGGCAAGTTGCATTCCCACTTGGCTTCCAGAAGCAGGCGGTAAATGACAAAGTTCAGATTTGGTCCGAGCAATATTGTGTTCCTCAGTGTTGTAGTGTTTTTATGGTGCACCACTTGGGAGCCCGAATAACATTGCTCAGAAATAGAAACCTTCCAAGTCTTGTGTTTCTGCAGTTCATGCTGCAAGTTAATCTAATTTTCTCCATCATTCAACGTGACCCATTTGTTTTCATACAATAGAAGAAAAAAGCCTTGCCATCTTCTTATTTGCTAAAATATATATACCAGACAGTGCAGCAGTTCCAAACACTAATCCCACATATTAAAAAACCCTCAATGTATGTGTTAGCGAGTTAGAAACCATAACAACAACTGTACAGTCCCGAAGGTCATGAAGTACACAGAGGTTTTGGAGACAATCCTTTTGTAATGCATGTTGGAGTATGCACAGTACCACAGCAATTCAAACACTCACAGAACGCCATAATAGCTAAAGCCACAATGCTCCATTCAAATGATTTACTCCAGGGGCCAGAGCAAGTCTCCACTCTGGAAAATTACCACTCCAAATAAGTGCTCCTCAATGGCATTGAGCAGTCTGAGATCCAGCCATTATAAACGTGAATGTCTCTACCTTTTGGCCATGCTTTTCCCACCTTTATTTTGCACCGCTATTTCCCTCATAGTTTAATTTCTCTCGCAAAGCAGTGGGGGGGGGGGGGGGGGGGGGGGGGAATGCATCTTGCAGTTCACTGCAAGTTCACACTGAGCTCTGAGGGTAGTTATTTACACCCCATTTTCATCAAAGATGTGACTGATAGAGGGTTCTCCAGCCTTACTGCCCAATTAGAGTGATTTACACACAACTTAATTTGGATCATAGTTTGTAGACATGCATACAGAAAATACCTTTACAATGAGAATAGAATGGGCTTTTCACTTTCAATTAATATATATATATATATATATATATATATATATATATATATATATATATATATATATATATATATATATATATATAATTTAAGACCAAGCTCTGATTATTTATTTTATGCAACCTTACATACACCAAAGCCTCTCCACTGGCTGCACTCAGAAAGGTTGCTTATTTTCTGGGTATGAACAAAAATGTGTAAGGAAAATATCTACTTAGGGTGATTTGGTTTATCTCATTGGGGGTCTACACTTGTGCAACAAAGCCAGAAATAAATGTTACATCGGGGGTGAGGGAGCAGGGAGTGCCTGTACCTCATTGGTGGAGATCTACTGCCCTGCAGAGTTAGTTAGGTTTAAATGCCACTGAAGGTCTTAATTAAATGGACCAGGTGTTAGGACTGGAACTAAACTAAATGCTATATATGTAACAAAATATATATGGCAATAATTTAATACTAGTCAGAAAAGCCATTATCTAAAAGCCTGGCACATTCGTTTGATGGTCTTGCTTCTTGAAGTAGGATCACACATTCTGTTGGATCATTAGATGATTCATGAACCCTTCCCAACGTATTTAATATTCACAAAAACAGAACTAAGAGTATTGGGGATGAGTGCAAAACTGATCACTCTCCTGCATCTCTGCAGGTAAATTATCATTAAAAGGTTTGTCATTAATTTAATGGTTATTGCTATAAACAAAGATTCAAATGTAATGCATACATTTATGTATTTTGGTTCAGGACTTACAAGGTTAATTTTTTTGTCAAAACCATATATCTGGATAATGATTTTAATGGGGATCACATCAGCACTGCTGATTGAGTTATATTGAGGTATAACAAAAAAAAAAAAAAAAAAAAAAAAAAAAAAAAAAAGGCAATGCATCACATTAAAATGAGCAGCACCATGAGCAATGTTCAACATAGTGAGACATCACATCATCCTTTGGGGACATTTTGGAAATTGGTATGACTGTGATCTCAGGAGGTTGACCAATCGGCACTAAATCACATCCTACAGTGTAACATAACATCTTAAATACCACTTTAAAATATTAAACATTTAGACCAGTGAAGGGGGTTTAAGACGAGAAGGGAAAGAGAAAAATGAATGGATCAAAGCAGCAGACGCCGAAGGCTAATCCCTAACCCTCCGTCCTCTCATTATTCCACCATTACCATGGCTGCCACGCAGTGGGTCACTAATTATAGATCACACCTTTCAGCACAGGAACTACTCACTATGTCTATTATGAGAAGCATAATATCTCTATCCATAATGCTAAGAACATCAAATCTGAATTTTTTTCAAAGTAGTAGTGAACAAGTAGTGAATTGCTGTATAGGGCAATGATTAGTCAGTATGTTACGGTGAATTGCTGAGGTTGCCTGCTTTAGGTGGGTTGAAGCGCACTCATAGCCAATAACCACATCGGCGATAATGACTTGCCTTGTGGATCACAGGTAAATCCTGATTAGAGGTTTGACATTCATAGGAGAAATGGGGCTTTAAATGTAGGCTTATGCTCTTTGAACTTTTGCTTTTAAGTATTTTTTGGAGCCTCATAGAGCAAGTGAGAAGTTTTTTTGGTCACTTTTCTTATTAACTGTACACAGCTTTCAGAGGCCAGAACCTCTGCTTCCGCACTGCTATACCAACAACATATTATGATTCTATACTGAAAGGACCTGTTAAGCCCCAGGTCTAACCATTTTGGTAACATCCGTCTCTGCTGTTCATCAGAGCCCATGAAACAATGTAATTCATCTGTCACCCACTGAACCTGCAAAGCAAGTTGAGGGGTGCAGGGGCCACTGAGGGTGCGGGTCACTGAATTAGGCAAGTTCAGACACAGTGGCATCAGGTTTGTTATGCTGTGACAGTCCATACAGCATAATCCTGTTGGTCTGGGAAGGACATCTTTCGTTTGGAAGAGTGGGACACATAGACCAGACGGTTTAGCCCTGCATTCACTACAAAGTCAAAAATACTGAATGGGCTCTTTACATTAAATTGCCTTTGCAGAAGTTGTGAAAATGACCTCTGGAAAAATCATGTAAATGTACCCTTTGTTTTTCATATGTTTGTACAATATGAAAAAAAAATCATATTTTATTATTATTGTAATAGCTATGGCTGAATACAGAAGGCTAACTGAACATGACTCAGTGGAGTCCAGTTCCATTACCGAGCAGGACCAAATAAGGAAAAGGGATTTGAATCTCTAATAGCACACCACAAAACAACACATTTTCCTCATTAAGTTCTAGGTACAAGTGCGTCAAAGCATGAAATTGCCACATTGGCTACAACTAGAAACAAGCTAATTTGCAAACGAATGATCCATGCAGCAGAGTAAAAAATGCTGATTAGGGGCTAATGGGAAGATTGTAGTTTTTCTTTTTTTTCTCCAAAGCATCCTATAGTAAAATGAAAGTATTCTGTTAAATATGCTCATTCCAAATCTACTCAGTTCAAGAACTGACTCCACTTTTCATTCCAAACACTGGTGCTGCACCAATCAATAAAATCAAACATAAAGCCATTATTGTGATATTCACTATCATTGCATGTAATGGTCTCCTTTACCATTTAAGAGACTGTGATGAGAACATGGTGGGAACATTTCTGGGAGTTTAAGCAATGTTAGAATGATTCTACTGCATGCTATTTGAACATTAATTCAGATTCTTTTCAGGTAGAAGATATTTCTAATCACAGCATCTGGTTTGAAGTTTGATACACAAACAGTTATGTCTGCAGTGTTTTTTTGCTGGACATTTCTGATTTATGTTCCTGTGTCTTTGGGAAGAGAGAAGGCCAAGCTGGTCTGCACTTGGTGGCTTTATCGTAGGAATGGATGCTGAAAGATTAGGACTGCGGTCTTCCAACCTTTCACTCCCCCTATCTTTTCTACCTTTCTTTGTTCTCTCACAATAAGGGGATGCATAATATCAGAGACAAAAGCAATAAGGGTACCTCCTTCTCACACCTGCCCCAATGTGACCAAATTCAGAAAAATGACAGCATGTGACGTCAAACCCCACATTACTTTTGAGTTACCCGGGCTATTTGCAATTCAAAGTGAACTCATGGAGTGCTGACCACACCAAGTAAGAGTGGTCCACAGAGGACAATAAGACAAGAATCTGTTTTCTGATGTTTTTTGTGCAATCATGTAGAAATCTTATAAAATAAAAGTAGTTGAGTAAGCAAGATGTTTTATTCATTTAAAATCATTTATATATTTATTTCTTTTAAATCAAGCTAATTTAAAGACTCCTTCTGTATCTCAAGCTATTTTCAAGCTTCTCCTGTACTTTAACAGTACAAAGTATAATGTTACTTAATACAATAATCATGATATATGCATTTTAGTCACTAGGTTTGCTCATTTGTCTATAAAAAAAAGGAAAAAAAGCCTGTTTGTTTTAAACTAGTTCAAATTTACTAGTAGCACTTAAAATGTGATCTGATCTGGTTTTGCTTTTGCGTGAAACGGCTCAGATAGAGGGCTTTGTTACATTCATAACAACAACTGAATAATAACAAAATGCTGTCCAACCTAATTATACAAGGGAGAAAAGCATTCTTTCTCTGAACACTTCTTTAGCTTATATACTTACTTGCAAGCTGATGATTAAGGTTGGCATTATGTGGCTTTATACTTGGGATTTTCACTTCTGGAAGACCTCAGTGTTTTTCGTCCCACAGGATAATCGCAGTAGCAGGGTTTCATCTTGCACTGTTTGTGCCATCAGTTAAGTCATGTCTACCAGACCTAAGTGCCAGCCAAGCCCAACGCTACATTGACCACAGTGTTTTATGAGGTCCTCTATTCTGACTTCCATCTTCACACCCTTCCACACCACTACTCTCCCCTGCTGTTCAAGCCCAAGTTTTTCCTCCCTTGATCAATCTCTTTCCTTCTCTCTTCACACTCACTGTGGTGCTTGGTTCTGTTTACTCAGCTGCTTAGCTTATTTACCTGAGCTATCAAGGAAAGCCTCCTCACATGTGGAAAATAAAAAAGAAGAGTGAAAAAATGAAGGAATGAAAGAGGTGAGTGGGGTGAGTGAGACACTAAGGTTTACTACAGAAACAGGAAGCAACATGGTCAGACCCTCTGAAAAGACAGCAGTGAATGCTTTGGGGGAACTCCAAAGAAAGCACCAGAGTGGGGAACCTGAGACAAAGTCCCACTCATTTTGGCACGAATGCTCCCATAGTGTTCCATGTAGCACCAGAGTGGGGAACCTGAGACAAAGTCCCACTCACTTTGGCACGAATGCTCCCATAGTGTTCCATGTAGCACCAGAGTGGGGAACCTGAGACAAAGTCCCACTCACTTTGGCACGAATGCTCCCATAGTGTTCCATGTAGCACCAGAGTGGGGAACCTGAGACAAAGTCCCACTCACTTTGGCACTAATGCTTCCATAGTGTTCCATGTTTCTTTCTTTCTTGTATTTCAGTCTAAAACATTTAACTTCTGGTCTCTTTCTTTAACATTTGCTCTTAATTTCCAACAATGTCTTTATGCCTGTAAGACGACCAAGGAAAGAGGGAAAGAGAAGAAGAACATTTGCTGACTCATGCATGTGGGTTTCACTTGCTCCAGAACCTTTGATGTGCTGGTGGCACAGGGTGGATGCTTGGGGCCGGCCCACTACACCTGTGGCTGTGCATGGTGCCTCTGACCCTGGGTAACTATGGTCTGGAGTTCGTCATCATGCCTCTTTCACCACACAGTCATTACTCCCTACCCCACACACTGTCAACAAACTCTGGGTCACAGATACTGAAAGGCCTGAATGTGACATAGGGTAATTGGCTCCCATTAACTTAGATTTACAGTGTAGATTTAGATCTGAAAATACATTTTCCACATGTGATTCCATTTGTGACTCAGCAAGGTGAATGAAAGGACAAACTTAAACACACACTAAATCTGAAACCTCAACTGTTTCCTTCAGGTTTCACTCTCAATTAGCCTTACAGTGGACACACGTGGAAATACATATGTTCTATAAATGGCTGCAAATGTTTTGTTTATTATGTTGCAGCAGTATGTTAAATTCAATTTGCAGTCCATGTCCAATGTAATATCCTGGCTGGTCCTTTAAGTCAGAAATACAGTTTTGCTTGACTCTGGATTGCAGCAGGGCATTGCCAGTCGTGCTTCTGCCCAGGACAAGTATTTGTGTAGAACAGTGATGTTACCTTGTTTATTGGTTGCAGAGTTGTTGCAATTCTTTTGTTTTAATTAGCTGTATCTGCTTTTGGGATCCCTGGGGATAAAGCAAGCATGCAAGCATAAGCATAATGTGAGTGGAAAGAAAGGGGAGTCAAAGGAAAGAGAAAACTTGGGAATGTTTTAGAACAGGACCTACTGAGGAAGCTGCAACGGTGAATCTCCAGTGATATAAGCAGGCATCTAGTTATGAGCACTATGAACTCTGAAGTTGAGCAAACTATTGCATTATTAGTCAGGTTTCTGAATTGTAAATTAGTCTAAAACCGCCATCACCAGATGTGTACGACCATAGAGTATTATATATATTTTTATTTTATAGTGGGGTTTTGTTATTTCTCACCACTACCCCTTACATACAACCAATGACGGACACAGAAGTGAGCAAAGGTTTAATGTGTGTAAACCTTAATAAACATCTGATTCCAAATTTCAGTTAAAATATGTTGAAAAGAGATAGTTCAGTTGTATAACCCAAGTTATGAGAACATGGGTATCCAACTTTATTAAGGTCCTTAATGCTGAAGCAGCCTGCTTTGTCAGAGGCTTACCCTTCAGATAGCTTAATTTTTGTTTAACTTAGTAAATATGCTCAGCAGATGAGATAGTTTACAGATATCTGGTACTGGCAATCTATTTAACTTCACTCTAGCTGGTGAGTACTTGACGTGAAAGTTCTATCTGAAGAGCTGAGTTTTATGTGAGTTATGTGCTAGAATGAACTTCTGCCTGACTGGGCAACACAGTCCCTTACTGTCTACAAAAGTAGACTGTGCACCCACCTCTTCAACAAGCTTGGTCCTTGAATGTTCCCTAGACTTTTCAAGGTACTTGATTAATCACCAATACCACAAAAAATAAAATAAAATAAAATAAAATAAAATAAAATAAAATAAAATAAATAAATAAATATATATATATATATATATATATATATATAAACACACTTGTATGTAGTTTCTATGTGTGTATTCTCACAGAGTTGTAGTTTAATTGTAACAGCGCTAGTGGTAATGGTACTATTGGTGCAGCCAATGGCCCATGCGCAGAGCCCACCATAGAACAGCGCCCTCTCATCATCACGGAGAGTGATGTGAGGAGAGTGTTTAAAAGGGTGAATACCAGGAAGGCGGCGGGACCAGACAGTATCTGCAGGAAAGTCCTCAAAGCCTGCGCAGACCAGCTAGCACCAGTATTCACCGACATTTTCAATCTCTCCCTGACGCTCGGTATCGTCCCGTCCAGCTTCAAGCGAACCACCATCGTCCCCGTCCTGAAGAAACCTCAACCCTCCGGCCTCAATAACTACCGCCCTGTTGCCCTCACATCAGTCGTGATGAAGTGCTTTGAAAAGCTAGTCAGAGATTTCATCACATCTTCACTGCCAGCCTCCATGGACCCACTGCAGTTTGCATACCGCCACAACTTCTCCACTGATGATGCGATTGCACATCTGCTCCACACCACACTGACCCACCTGGACAAAGGGAGGGGTAATTATGTTAAAATGCTGTTTGTCGAATACAGTTCAGCATTTAACACTATCATCCCCTCCCTACTCACTACTAAGTTGGAGGATCTAGGACTGCATACATCCCTGTGCGACTGGATCTCCAACTTCCTAACAGACAGACCACAATCAGTACGGGTGGGCAACTGCGCCTCATCCACCCTCACCCTCAGCACTGGAACTCCTCTGGGTTGTGTCCTAAGCCCCCTGCTCTACTCACTGTACACCTACGAGTGCACAGCCACTTCCAGCTCCACCATCATTGTCAAGTTTGCTGACGACACCGTTGTCATGGGCCTGATCTCGGACAACGATGAGAGGGCCTACCTGGAGGAGATTAAACACCTGAAAAACTGGTGCCAGGAAAATGATTTCATCCTAAACGTCAGTCAGACAAAGGAGCTGATCGTGGATTGCAGCAAGAAGCAGGAGCGGCACTACCAACCTGTGAGGATCAGTGGTACCACGGTGGAGAGAGTAGATAGTTTCAGGTACCATGGTGTGCACATCTCACAGGACCTGTCATGGTCCCGCCCTACCAACTCCCTGGCAAAGAAGGCTTGTCAGCGTCTTTACCACCTCAGACGCCTAAGAGACTTCAGACTGCCCTCCAAGGTACTGCAGAACTTCTACACCTGCACTATTGAGAACATCCTCACGGGGAACATCACAGTCTGGTTTGGGAACAGCACCAAGCAGGACAGACAAGCACGCCAAAGGGTGGTGCGTTCAGCAGAGCGAATCACTCATACAGAACTTTCTGACCTGCAGACCATCTACTACAAGCGGTGCCAGACCAAGGCCAGGAGGATTGTGAAGGACCCCACCCATCCTAACAATAGGCTCTTCTCTCTGTTGATGTCAGGGAAGCGCTTTCGCTCCCTGAAGACCAAGACAGAGAGAATGAAGAGGAGCTTCTTCCCGCAGGCCATGCGAGCCCTGAATCAGGGAAACTGATAAACTGTGGGGACCACCACCACCATCTAACAACTGTAAATATGTTCAATTTCCACTATGTAACATAACTGTAAATATGTTCAATTACAAGATGGAACTGAACATTGTGTACATACATATCCATAGTACATTGTGTATATAAACATATACATATATTGTACATACATTAATTTATTTTTGTATATATATATATTTCTCTATGCACCCGTTTTTCTTTTTCCTCAGTTTGGACAGAGCACTCAACCATTTCACTGCGAGTTATACTGTGTATGACTATGTATGTGACAAATAAACCAAACTTGAAACTTGTATCCTTAGACTCTGACCTAACATACCAGCAAAGACTTCTACAGAGACAACAAAGTACTATTGTAAGTGATTTTGGAAAAGATCATCTGCTAAATGCTGTAAATGTAAACAAGTATAATGTAATCATAGTAGTAAGATTTCAAGAGCAGCTGTGTGATACTACATTTCCGTGCATGTAAGCCTACAGATCAGGCCAGATCTGTTTTATGGCACTGGGTTGGACACAGTGCTACACTGAAAATAGATCTGGCACAGTGTTCATTTGCTGCGTGGGTAGTTTCACAAGCTTCCTTACTAGCTTTATCTATCAAGATGGATATACTTTATGTATGCTAGCTAGCTAACATTAAGTATACTATAGACTCTAATATTAGCTTGGCAGCTAGAGGCAACACTTGGGTACTTGTGTTAATAAGAGCATATAAGCTCCATATTATAATCTTAACAGTGCAGAAAATTAAAACACTGTCACCATTTAATAAATAAACCTTTATTCTACACACACAACCCTCTTTGTTTACTTCATCAGTGCAGCAGTCATTGACTAGGCAGTAGTTTATAGATAGCACCACTTAGCATATGCTTTTTAAAATACAGTATAGAAAATACAAAGACTTCTTAAAATCTATAGTTAGTCACTTATTTTAGTACAAGTGCAAAGAGTTCAGTTATGAACTCTATGGCAACCTACTGGGTTCAAGTACAAGACACGCATTCCTAGTAAGGTGAATAGTATGTGTTACTGTTATCTCCTAATAATTTCCACTGGTATCAAGTATTAATGTAACTGCAAAATTATTACTGTGGTAAGGGTGCACAGCAATCATTTTCCATGCCATTGTCACAAATGAACAGAACAGGTGATAATCCAGCTGCAGAGTCCTGTTAAATTCAGAGACACAGATCGGTGAACAGGGAACAGGCAGAAGTTAAAACCAGGAGAGCAGATAGCAAGCAGTGGTACTATAAGAGAGAAACAGAGCAAGGATCAGAAACCCATAACACAGGAACAGCGATGTGTAACGGTTCCAGCAGGAACAGGCAAGAGGCAGAACGCAAATGCAGGAGGTGGTTTATTAAGCGAGGGTAACAAAACACGGAGGGCAAAACAAACAGAGGCAAGGGGAAAACACTGAGGTAAAATAACAAACGAAAGCACGGGCATAAACAAGACATAGCGGACACATCCGACTTACCAAAATAAACAGCCAACTAGAAGCCAAAACCGAGGATTTAAATAATCGGAACAATCAAGGATTAATCAAACGCAGGTGAACATAACAGGGACAACGAAAACACGGACCGGAACTAAGGAACAGACGAGGGACAGAGAAAACGAAACCAAGGCACGGAATAGGGAAGTACAGGAAAACAAAAAAAGGACAGGGAAATCACGGAAACAGTGATGCCAGAAGGGTGGCCGTTCGTGACACAATGGGACAATGGGGTAACGCTTAGTAAGCTGACCAGAGGCTAATTACTAAAATTGCCATAACTAAAAAGGTGACAACTTTATTGGCGTGGTTAATTTGACTTCATAGACTGTTAGCTCAATAAATCTAAATCTAAGTCTAACTGCTACAGGCTTACATTGGCTAACTAATATAACAAGCCAGCTAGGTAAATTTAATTTAATGTTATTTAATTGTATATACATTTATCTGACACTTATATCCAAAGTGACTTACAATTATAACTGAGTAAAGTTCGAGCAGTTGGGGATTAAGCATCTTGCTCAGGGGCCCAACAGTAGCAACTCGGCAGCAGTGCGGCTTCCTGAATTTACACTCACATTTCATGCTGGATAATGTTCACGTTGGCTTGCTTGATGTTGCCATTCCGATGTACAGTGATCCATCCGCAGGCTGTCAGGTTGGCCTGGATAGTTGTTATGATTCTTTATGATTTTAGCCTCTGATCCTTGACTACATATGCATACCATGAACTTTTGACCAAGACCAGGCAGGGTAGTGCTATGAGATAGAGGGGAAGGAGTAGATCTTAACAAGTTCCTCTGAGCATTGGGGATTGGAGTCAGCATGCAAAATGGGCAATCCGGAACATACGTTTAAGAGGTTGACACACACTTAAATGTGACATCCGTCTGCAGATCATTTCTTTCTGCTTTCTTTCATTCTCCGAGCTCATCTTCTCAGCGGCAAAAGTGCTTTCAGCCCCTTGATGGATATTTTCTAGATTGGCTAACAAGGGCTGCCCTTCGTCGACTGGGTTCTGCTTACTGCAGAGATGGCCATTTAATGAACTGTCTAACAACTCAGTCGGAAGGCACATCATTTAAGCACCCGCATTCCCATCTGAGACGCCTGGTGCAGGCTGCCATGTCAACCAAGGGCTTCCCCTCTCACAGTATTTGTGGGGGTCAGATGCCGGTTTCTGTGAAAACGAGACTCCAGTGGATAGGGCTAGTGAGATACAGGATGACAGCCCTGTATAGATGTGACTGGCGAGGCATAACGGACTTGAGCAAAAGGTCTGCTGTCCGAGGCCACACTAGCTGCCTCCAGAGTAAATGAGCTGCCAGCCCCTACTAATAGAGTAATTGGTGATTGGACCCTCAGAAGGTGTTGGAGCAGAGCATTGTAAAATGCCAACATGTGGCATTCTTCAAACTGCAGGCACACATGCACTCTAAACATATTAGTACTATGGATCTATGCATGACTCTTTCATTGTTTTTTTTTATTGGTTATATTTTAATACCTCCCTTTTTGGTACCAGTCATTGTGACTTTTCCAAGCAAGATGTGCACAGATTTGGACATTAGGATATTAATAAAAACACAACAAAAGCACTTATTATGAATTTCTTAACAAATAAACTAAAACTCTGTTTTTTCCTTTAAAAATGTTTTTAATTGGGAAATCAAACATCCTTGTTTGAAGCTTCTTTTTCAAGCGTGAATATCAGGCTTGAAACAGAAGCTTCACTATGCTTTGTGAAGGATATTGGGTAGATGGATGGACTTTTGTGAATGAGTCTGGACCTGAAGCAGATAATGGTGTGCGTGGATAAAATGACGTCTGTGTGCTGTAATGATTGCCTTTTTCTGTCTGCTTCCTGCGCCGATGCTAATCCTGTGCATTAGGTTATTATTAGAGGGCACAGGATGTGACTAGGCTGTCCTGTCTCACCTTTCATACAGTCCGTTATTTCAGACCTCACCTCACTCACTGATCCCTCTCACTCTTTTGTGTTAAGGCCTTCAATACATGCCTGATGTTACCATTAAGAAAATAAATGCTAAGTGGTTTTTAAATAATCTCCTCTTTTGTATTGCTTGCATGTGAGTTAAAAATTTCTTTCTTGTTTGAAAGGTCATAGATCTGGCTCTCATTGTAGGTAACATTTAAAGGACATTTTTTAGGGATTTCCAGGATCATCCAAATGATGTCTTTCCTTATTCTCTTACAAACCATCATTCTTTAGAAATTTGATACAGTTGAAAACACATAAATCTCATTTCACTTCTGGGTCTACACTGTTGGTGAGCACCATTTAAGAAGAACAGACAGTGTGTTGAATCAGTTGAACAGCTCCTACCAGCTTATTTTACAGTTCATAAAATTTGCCCTAAAAATATTATAAACTGAACCACAATATCTTAACCTGCCACTGCAGCATTGCAGAGACTGCCAGGGAGGCAGAGGGATGGCTAAACGTTTTGCGGCCAACCCTAATTAAGTGGCTAGATATTTACAGGATTCCTTTCTATTTTATGCCTGCCTCCCTATTGCTGATGCAGCGATTCTTTGCCACTACCTTGGAACATTCCCATTTGTGTGCATCTGCTGCACATTAATGTAAAACTTCAGAAGAACTTCAGGGGAGTTTAAATCTTTTAATCTGGTTCCTGGAGAAAATGTATATCCTCCATTGCCTCTTTCCCCCAGTTCTTTACGTTTTGAGTTGCTAGAGCCATTTAAGAGGCTGGGTTTGGTGAACAATAGGAAGAAAGAAAGAAAAAAAAAACTAGCAATCTCATTTGCTTCTATTGACATGGTGTCCCATCTCAATCCTGTTATAGGGATTATTGTCTGTACAGATCCCGTTTCATTAGACTAAAACACACACTTCTGCAGGCGTGGGGTTCCAGCAGGAGGACCAATGCGTTTTCGCCCCATAGCTGGCTTGACTGTGATTGGAGACTGTAAACGGTTTATTGTGGAATTGTTTGTGGTTAAAAGTCTACATGGATCGATACAAAAGCTGAATGGCTATTTGGGACAGACAAATCCAAGACTGACATTTAGTGGATTTCAGAGCCGTAGGGCATCTAGTGATAATCCACAGTGAATCTCACACACCCTGAAAAAGTTCCTAAATGCTCAAGTCTAAAGGAGGTTTATACAGGCAAGCAGGTGTATCTTGAATTATTCCCTCATCAACATTGCTTTATCAGTGGACCAGAAATATTCTTCCTGAATAATGACCCCGGTGGATGCATTACATTGATGGCAACACGGACATTACAGGGCATGACGGAAAACCTTTGAGGACATGTACAGTCTTTATTACACATAAGATGCCCAGGAAAGCAGCCTTTTCATTTTCTGTGAGGTGACAGAATATTTCCAGTTAGAAAAAAAAAGTTCTACTACTGATTCCTGTCAGAATGATATTCTTCTTCCTCAGTGGTCATCTTTGTGACAGAAACCTTGATGAAATAGTTTCCAATTTGATTTCAAACATATGCACAAAGAGGGGTGATTCCTTCACTTCAGATTGCCTATTGATTTTTAATATGAAAAGCTCATTACATAAACAGTAAAGGCGACCAAAAAATAAATAAAGAAATTGTAGACTGCCTTTGCACAAATCCTTTAATTGAATTTCCAGAGCCCACGGTCTTAGGTTTTCTTTTTAATTAAATCCAATGCTCATTTTTTCCCTTCCTTTAAGTGTTGGAGTTTAATTTGCATGCGCTGCAGTAGGTCCTGTCCCAGATAAAGTGCCATTGATCCTTATTAAAGCACACCTCTGGGCTTGCCCATGACTAACGGGGGGGAAACGAAATGTGCTCATGTCGCATACCCTTATTGCCTGCATGATGGGATTAAGAGAAATGCAAAAACCAAAGGAGGGGGTAAACAGAGAGAAAGAGAGAGTGAGAGAGAGAGCAAGAGAGAGTGAGAGAAAGAGCGAGAGAGAGAGAAAGAG
Organism: Electrophorus electricus; assembly: GCF_041902795.1. Taxonomy (NCBI): domain Eukaryota; kingdom Metazoa; phylum Chordata; class Actinopteri; order Gymnotiformes; family Gymnotidae; genus Electrophorus; species Electrophorus electricus. The sequence goes on along the minus strand of NC_137502.1, from coordinate 8,004,070 downwards.
AGAGAGAGAGAGAGAGAGAGAGAGAGAGAGAGAATTTTTGCCTGCGTGAAGTTTTTGCATATAGAAAGAAGAGTCAGACATTTTTTACCTTGACATTTATGCTTTCAGACAATTTTAATAAAAATATTGTATAAATAGAAATTATGACTTGAAGAGTATCTGACATGTAAACGTGCACCTGGTGTGTTAAATGTTTGTGTATCCTTTCCTTCACATATGAGCCACCTGTTAGTATTGAGTGCTTTTGTTGATTAGATATCATCTGTTTAAATTAGGCCAATGATATAATGACTAATTGATGGCCTGATTGGTGGCCATTGATCAGTGTTTCTGTTTGCTTGGGAGGAAGCATTAGTATCTCACAGGGTTCCTATTGGATTTTCTCATGGGGAGAAAATCCATACTGACTTTTCTATCATGCCCTATCAATACAACACAGCAGTGTGCATCAATGGAGAGGTATGTCCTTTACTTCCTAATGTTCCTGTGTACGACTGAGAGAGAGAGAGAGAGAGACTGTAAAAGAAAGATAGAAAGACAGAGTGAGCAAGAAAGAGTGAGACTGAGACAAGGAGAGAGAGAGTGAGGAAATGCAATTTGCAATCGCAAGAAACAAGCCTAGGGACACTACTTGGATGATGCATGCTCTATCAAGCCACAAAATATCAGTATCAAATACATAAATATGCATTGAAAATACCTGCAGAGAAATCACCTTACCTTCACTAGTAACTATGCTGACATTGCTGCTAATAACATGTAAAGGGCATTACATTTCTGAACCGTATATTGCTTACTTTTATGCTATTTTTCAAAACACCTGTTTTATGCATGAAGTATGGCCATCTCAAGGCTACCCATGATTTTTCTATGATGCATGGATTATTCAGGCCTACATGTTGCATATATGAGTAAGTCCAGTGAGGGGACATTTTTTTCTTCATGGCACATTTTGTTGCAGCACAGGAAGTGGAGTGCTAGTTGCTGCAGTTCTTGACTAAAGCTTTATGTATTTTTTAAGGCTTGAAAGAAACTGTTTTCTCTCTGAGCTGCCAGCGATCTGGATCTAGCCTGTGTACACACAAAGGTTTATGAAAGTCTTTTAGTTGAGATAGTACTCCCGCACTCCCTGTCTTAATAGCGCTTGTATGCAGGCAGAGGAAAATCAATGAGTATTAACCCCTGACCCTCTCCACATACTTATATCTCGGCCCTCGGCAGCCAGCCTGATATTTCATCAGTTTTCAGGCCAAACCCTGAGACTTACTCAATACTACGCAGGGCGCTAATTAATTTCAGATGCAGGGTGGCCAGGCTGGGAGGAAAGGAGTGCTGGGAGGGGAGAGGGGAGAGAGAGAGAGAGAGAGAGAGAGAGTAAATGGATGAAAAGAAGTGATGTATGTGGAGGTGTTTGGTCTTATGCCAGTGGAAAGGAAGGATTTCTCCATGCTAGCTATTACCGCTATAGGACTGTAGAGACTTATGTAAGTCTGATATGATAGAACAATTACAATAGTACATAGTGTATATATTAAACCATTAAACACCATTGTAAATCTTGGACCTTGCAATAATTAAATCTGATTATGATTCTTTAAGAAATTATTAAATGCATCATGAAATCTCAAATTTCACTATTATTTAAGTAAATTATTCAGTAATTGTAATTGTATGATTATTTATATATATATATATATATATATATATAGTGAATGCAAAAATGTATACAAATGCTAATATATGCAATAAAAAATGTACCAAACTTTTTTATGCAGTTATGTCACCACCTTTAGATCTCCAAGGAATGTACCATCTTGTATATAGATCTCTGTATGTAGTAACATTATATATATATATATATATATATATATATATATATATATATATATATATATATATATATATATCCATCCTATTGTAATTACTATAGTATTATAGCATGCTGTATCAAAGTACCAATGTCACATTAGACTCAAAGCATGAAACAAATACAGTACAACCACATATACACAAATACAGACCAATTATACACACACGTTCAAATTTGTGTCCTCGTCCCTTGTTCAAGTCATTCTGTTCAGACTGTGTAGCGCCTGTTCAGCACATACTGCCCTCTTATTGACACAGCACTGTCCTCTACATCCCATATGGCTCAAGGGCATCCTCTGTGGCACGGTGGGTGGACGCATACATAATTAGCAATACATTTCAATATGTGTGAGTTAGAGGATACCCTTTTAGAGTAGTCTACAAATGGTCAAACTACCCCTTGGGTCTTGTGTGGACAACATTAATAGACACCTGATTAAACAAGTGCGTAAACAAATGCCTGGATTCTCCATGGTCAGGTGATCACTTGGGTGGTGAGTTCACTTGGGTATTGGAGCCACACAGTAAGGTCTATGGGTGAAACAAAGGTAATACCATTTCTCTAGGAACACACATCAGTTTACATAATGCCATTTGTAATTGCACTTGGGCAGGCATGGCAGACTGACTTTTATGAGGCTATATATTCAGTTAGCGCACCTGCAAATGGCTCCCTGTCTTGGCCTTTTGGGCCCCTGGAGCACTCAGGTAGTAAAACTAAAAAGCCCTGGTGTAGCCTGGAGGGGAGTTCATGTTGCACTAACATTAGCATAAGGGAATTGTCTTTTCTGCAGCACAAACAAGCTATGAAACATGGTTGATGTCCTCTAATTCACTGGCCTGTGACTCCAGCTGCTGCAGCTGAGGTACTACCCCCCCCCCCCACGTCTTCACTGATGGGTAGTGGAGGATGCAGTTGGTCACCTTTGCTCAGACAGCAGGCACCAACCAGGTTCTACTCCCGCCAGCGGGGCAGGAATTTAAAAACTGAAACGTTTCGTGTTTTACTTGAAGTTGTCAGCTAAGACCCAAGTACTTTGTCACCTGCTTGTCTCCAGTGCCGTTGTGGGCCATTGGTGGTACTGACCTTGCAAAGGCAAAGATATGGAGGAAATGCATTAGGAACATATTCACCTGTCTCTAGTTGAAACAGAGGTGTAAATCACTGCATATGTAAATGGAAAATGTTGGATCAAATCATGTTTCCAATACTGTCAAATTGCCTTTAGATCGACATCTAGATAATTTAGTGCCAAAGGGTCAATTTAATATTTAGGAGTTTAATAAGTGCATCATCAATGATCACAATAATCAATTTTTGTAAATAAATCATACAGCAACTAGCAGCAGATATGCAGACACATAGTGCTTCATAATATCCATGCCATTGTCTTGGTTTGTCACTTTTATTCACTAGAAAAACTTACATTTCCAAACCGAACTTTATAGAAGAAAGTGGCCCCACAAGATTTCATTCCAAAATAATTAGGGACCATCATTTCCACAGGACCATTCATTATTAAATGCTCCCACAATGTAAAAGGCATCTGATTAAAAAGTGACAAAAATGTTTTTTCTTATGGGAATGATGCTATGCTGTCATGTAGCACCAGATGGGAAGTCAGAACCTTCAGAGCAGTCAGCGCATTAGAACTAGTGGAACAAAAATATATATGGTAATCATTTACATGCTTCTAGTTCAAGCAACATTAGTGAAATGGTGTGTATCTTTGGCCTAATAAAGTATTTCTCTTATCTGATACCGATATGTATAGAGACACTTCTTTAAGGCAGTGCGTAATCACAGTCTTTCCTGGAACCTAACAAATTGTTTAAATAGGGCATCACTCTTGACATCTGACAGAGAAGCAGTCATTATTAGTGCATTTATTTGTCACACCTGTAGTGTAAAAAATAAAATGTTAGTTGGGTCTCATGATATTTTTAAGAGCCTGCTTTTTAAAGGACGATGTGCATCTAAATGTGCATCGCTTCTCACTCTCTTTCCCTCTTTCTCTCTTTCTCTCTCACACACCCTCGCTTTCTCTGTCTCTCCCCTCTCTCTTTAATAAAACATTTATTGAAGCTAAATGTGAAGAATAGCTGTACTAGTAACTGCTACCATTGATTTGCTGGTCTTATAGTGAATGGACTTGACAGAGCTGGAATAGCTGCTGTAAATCACATTGATACCTCATGAATGACCATCACTTTTCAATTGAGTGGGGGATTAATGATTTGTTAATACCATTGATTCACTATTTCTTTAACGAGATTGACTGAGTGAGTTATGTATTTCATTGGAAGTCTATAATGTCCCCAGGTTGTGGTGCCCTGTCCTTGTCTGTTCTCGTTGCACTGCATAACTCTACTTATTCAGACAACAGCTACAGTGCAAGTGCTCTCCTTTCATGGTTCCAAAAAGGCAATATTCCATGCATCGAAGGCTACCTTAACTGTGTTGTTAAATTCTTTGATTAAGCTGAGAAGAGTTAAATATTCACCGAGTTTTGAGGCAGTGCTGGCAGATCTGCCTAGTCAGCAACAAATTAATGAGTAGGTCAGAGTTCGATTTAGATTTAGAGATTACACTGCCCACTGTTCAACAAGAAACCAATGTCTTTAATGGAGTCTAATGCACCAGCTCAAACACAGGGCACTTGGATGGTGTTTTTACTAGGCCTTAGGAACAACAGAGACTTAGTCAGTTCTCTGCTGGAACTATCAGCCAAGTGGTTCAAGTCAGCTGTGGTAGCCATACACTTAGAGAATGAGAACAATCAAAGCTCTCCATACCAGGACAAATACAATATGTCAATAATCCCACCTGCTTCAGATTGCTCTGCAGTTGTCAGGGAAAAATTAAGAGAAATTAACCATACCTAATTGAGGCAAATAGTGGAAATGTGTTTCATCAAAAGCGATTAGCGCTAATTAAGTCATTTTCATGCTCTGCTGCGTGTCTTTCATCTGCCTGTCCATACGGTGCATGCTTTCGAAAACCACAGTGAGGAAAGAGAAAATAAAAACCTACAGAAAGATGGTGAACAAGCTGGCACATTTAGAACCTCACATTTTGAAAAATGTTCTTGAAAACAGCTTCACTGTTGGGAGCTATTAGAGAAAGGAAATGGGGATACCACTGGGCCTGTATTAGGTCTTGAGAGAAACAGTTTTAAATTTTAGCAAAAGGGGACATGAAATACAAAAAGGACAAATGTAAACAGAAATATAAAATCATTAAAAAATACAGTGGAACAACAGTTCACAGTACTAAATTCTAGTTACAGCTCTGTAACTAACAGCTAGTTATTTTTTCTCTGTAACTAATAGTTCACCATTGATCTTTGATGTTCAAGGCTAAAGACGCAACATTTGGACACCAAACATGCCTTAGCCTACTGAATATGTTAAGGGCAAGTAGAAAATTATGTAAATTTGACTTTTTGCCAAATTATTCTTTTATGGGCTCTAGACAGAAAACTCAGCTCCCAGGTGGGGTATCAAGGGATGTAGATCTGCTCCAGTAAAGCTGTAAGGCAGAACTGTACCCTAATCTTTTCTCTCTTTTTGTGAGGGGCTCTCCTGATTTGATTTATTTCTAATGAGTGCGCAGGTGGGTTGGGGGGGGGGGGGGGGGCTAAATGAGGGAACAGCAGAGGAGTGATGTGGAATGGGCACTCGTTCTCTTTCAGGCACACTAGGAGCCCTCTACACTCTGCAGGATCTGCTGAGAGAGCTCCTGCAGTGCCTCAGCTCTAATGGAGCCCATCTAACAGAAGGGCGCTTGTGCTTGTGTATCCAGCTTGGTGTGCGATAAAAGAACTTGCCGCCATTGTTCTAATGGGTTCTGTGGTCTTTGACACGCATGTGTTTGCGCGTGTGCTTATGTGCTTGTTTGGTTCAGATCTCTTTAATGCTATGAGGAGGAATCCAGGGTCTCTGACACAAAATCACCCATTCCATATACTACCAACCTAACACAGATCTCAGATCATCTAAATCACGCCTGCCGTGCATGCTAAGAATCAGTGACTGCAGCAGTCTGGATGTCATCAGCTATTTCACCCAGTGGTGAAAGAATAAAACTCAGTACACCTGTATAAGGCCTTTTGGATAGATTTTTTTCTAACACTTCCTAAATCTTTCTATGACATTGGGTGCTTCTTCACCTTCTGAAAAAAAATAAAAAAATCAAGACCATTCATATATGCCACTTACTTACAAAATACTTTGTAGGTCTCATCAAAGTTTATTTGCAGGTAACAAAATGAAGCTGAGAAAAGTTGTGCAAGCATACACTTCTGCAGTTCAAAGTCCTCTGGTGCTAATGTTACCTGCTATTTGCCTGTCTCTGCTCAGTTCTCTCCAGCCTATTACACAGCACCTTTTGATGAGCGTGTGTCTTTTCTCCCTCGGTGCATTCATACAGGGAGTCTTGATTAATCATTTTTTCAGGGGGGAGAGAACAAGGCGTGGGGTGGATTTAAAAAAAGAATGAAAGAACTGTAGGGCCATGTGAAATTCAAAGGCTTCTGTTCGAGAGGGAGATTATTTGTGTTTGCCGCCTCTTCAACACCAGGATTCTGCACCTTTAAGTTCCAGCTCAGTGAAAAGAGATGCCCCATCGCTGTGGAATTACAAGCTCTCTTACCCAAAAAGCGATCCTCTATTTACATGTCTGTCCTATGGTTACGAGATCAAAGCAGTATTAGATCTGGCTGCCTTTGAATCGGGGGGAGTGGTTTAATTGAAATACACAAAAGAGAACGGGGACTCAGTGCTTCTGCAGTGCTTCAAGCCTGAAAAGTTCTGTGGATTATTGTTCATGGCCCCAGTGTGACGATCATCTCCAGGTTGGTTAGGCAGATCTGCATTCAGGCAGAGGGGCTAGCTGGGGTAACTCAAAGCACCTTCGCACATCAAGGGTAAATTAATTTTCCCATTCAACTGCTATATATATATATATATATATATATATATATATATATATATATATATATATATATAAGGACAAAAATACTCATTTATTTTCTTCAAACATGCATTTGAAGACTCTCTGAATTACATTTATCCCTTGTGAGCCCCTGAGACACATAGTACTGCTCTTTCTCAGACTAGGAGAGTTCTCCAGCACTCCAGCCGGCTGGCCTGCTTCAGAAGCCAGCAGCTTGCAGGGAGAGAGAAGAGGAACGTGCCCTGGCCCAGGTCGCCTGTGCGCTGGCTCGCTCGCCGGCAGTACAGACTGTCATCATCCAGCATGCAGAAAGCCACAGGATCTTCTACCCAGAGCCAGAGACTAAAGAAAGAGGGCCTGTTCCGATTTATGCAGCGGAGCATGTTGCTGTGTTAAACCTGGCCTAATTTGTGCTACAGAGTTTTAGAAGTGTCTTAAAACTAACTGCATAATGCACGCAAGTGAAGCGCTCCACTTTGAGAGAATTATTGTTCCTAAAAGCAGCATTAAGAAAGTATAGATATACTGAAATATAAATGAAGAAAAAAGGCCATGCTCTGCACACCGAAGTACTGGTGGAGCTAAAGACATACTACACTGCATTTTTATCAATTAGTCCAGTAATTAATACATTAAGGGGACAATAGGGACGTGATTACAATGGCATTGATCCAGTAATGTCTGATCATTATATGGCTGTTTGGTTAATAAGGACAGACTGGAGAGTCTGTAGTGTGCACTGATTGCACTTCAATGTGGCTTTTGTGCTGAATGTGCAGAACATTATCAGGCTATTGCTTTGATGGGCTAAAGAAAAAGAACAAGTGAGACTTGGTCCAGCAGAGGGCGCTATGGATTAACTCCAGATGGTAAAGCCACTGCAGTCCTTTGTGTAAACACATGGGTGCTTTTGTTTGTTTCCGCACTTTCTTTTTCATTTACAGAAATAGAATGTGCTTTTTTTCCTTTTAATTTCTGCAGCTTTAATGTCCAACCTAGATTTGAGTTGTCTGAAAGTCAATGAAAACACGGAGAGTCCTCGTTTGTTTACCTAAAGTATTTCCTGCACATTATGAATTATACAAATGCAAATTAAGGAAATTTAATTGCATCAAACTAAGGCTACTTCAACTCCAGATAAAAATTTAAAAGCATATTATTTCCCTCTTCTCCTGCATCCAGTCTGTTTATAAAATTGGCAAATAGAATAAACACTTCATAAACGAACTCTTCCTACACTAAGATTACACATACCACAGGCAGACAGTGTTTGTTTACTATAGAACCCTCCCTTTTGCCTGCACTTTTACAGTTGTGAGGATTGTAGGAGGGTAATCAGGGTATGCACAAAACCCCCTTCACTGCACATATTGATTTATTTAGTTAAAATAATACTGCTTGTATATGTAATTTTAATGCTATACTAAAACAAGTTGTATATGTTTTCCATAAAATAAGTAGTCCCCATATAAGGCAAATCAAATAAATTGATAAAATAAACCATTTAAAGCTAACTTCTGGGCGCAAATGCACGATAACCTGGACTTCCTGACTCTTATGGTAATTGTCATCCAAGCATGTTTCTCAGGGACTAGATCCTCCTGCAGATTCACATGCTGTGTAGTATACTGCACCAAAGAAAATGATCTAGCGATTGATCCATGGGCTAACTAATACTTCCTTTAAATATCCATTGATTTTTTATTTTACCTCTGACCACATTGGTCTGAGCAGGATTGTTATGGCTATTGTTATAGTAGGCATAATCCTGTTCACAGTTATCATCTCACAACAGAAATGATCAAGAGCAGATATGCAGTGCTAAGAGTATTTAGACAAGTATTGTTATTATTATTATTATTATTATTATTATTATTATTTGTAACCTCTGAAAAGAGTGTATGTATGGTTATTTTGCTTTTGTAATCGCTCACCTAGACATTAGTCTCTTCTAATTTTCCTTAATACTTCTGGCTGTGCCCTTTTCAGAATATGTATTCTGTCTTCACTAGATTTTAGCCTTTTGGTGATATGATAATAAAGAGATAACAGATTGACCACTTAAGGTAAAGAGAAAAGGGCACCCATTTTCTTCAAAACAGTGATGATGGGAATTAGTAAAGAATCTCAAGGTAAACTCGTTGTCTCTTCTCACCTTTCGATGGCCAGTTAACACTTTATGCATGCTTGACAATTCTATATCGGGAAATTATCCACAATGCTGCTTTCGCAGCATGATTAATGTATAATCAATTAATCCTTCAGAAAATCATAGGAAACCAATGCTAACAATAGTTTTGGCTCTGCCCTCATTTATCAAAAAGGACAAAAACATCTGGAGACAGATGTTTGCTCATACATTTCACACGACAAGAAATCCATGTTTCTTCCTTTCCTTTTGGGTATCATCACCATCTACACAGCCCTGTCCATCATCCAGGCCGTGGTTAGAGCTATACTGTAAAGCACATGTACTTGTTTCATAGCTTGAGTTAAAACAATTAGACTAATTTATCTGAAATTGAGTGTTAAATCACATTACTACAAATAACTGGCTTTTATTTACACATAGCATGTTTTCTTTCTTTTTTTTTCTTACATCACATCTATATGATGGCTTACAAACCACATCTTTACAGCTCAGTCTTAGTACTTCCCAAGGCTTCAACTGTCAATAAAGTTTATAGTGAGGGGCTAAGTGTCGATATGTACACCCTCCCCTTGTTGGTGGAGAGGGATTGGGGGTAATTGATATGGTGCAGTAAGAGCGTGGGACAGACATGAATATTTGAGAGTCCATTGATTGCAGGTTCATCAAGAAATTCGTCTTTTGCCAGATTATCCCTACCACACACCCTCTCCCTTCCACACACCCTCTCTCTACAGTACACCCTCTCCCTACTACACACCGTCTGCCTTTCACACACCGTCTCCCTACCACACAACCTCTGCCTTTCATACACCCTCTCCCTACAACACACCCTCTCTCTACCGCACACCCTCTACCTTTCGCATACCCTCTCCCTACTACACACCCTCTCTCTACTGCACACCCTCTACCTTTCGCATACCCTCTCCCTACGACACACCCTTTCTCTACCGCACACCCTCTCCCTACAACACACCCTCTCTCTACCGCACACCTTTTGCATACCCTCTCCCTACTACACACCCTTTCTCTACCGCACACCCTCTCCCTACTACACACCCTTTCTCTACCGCACACCCTCTACCTTTCGCATACCCTCTCCCTACTACACACCCTCTCCCTACCACACACCCTCTCCCTACAACACACCCATTCTCTACCGCACACCCTCTACCTTTCGCATACCCTCTCCCTACTACACACCCTCTCCCTACCGCACACCCTCTCCCTACAACACACCCTCTCCCTACCGCACACCCTCTCCCTCTCACAACCCCCATAACCCTTTGTCTTCTGCACTCTGGCCCAGCAAAAATGTGACATCATGGCTGCAATAGACTGATCTCCCCTTTAGCACCTCTCACACTGAATTTTATAATCAGGTAAGCACATGGTTTATAATTATTAGGCATCATCATTGGTCTAATTTTTTGTTTTTGACTGTTATTGCACTTCTTTAGATGAGATAATACTACTGTAGATGCTGAGGAAAGTTTGTAACAATAAAAGTAAGAGGGGTTTTTTTTGTCCTTAAATGTGAGTATAATGAAATTTCATTGACAACCTTCCCAAAGCAAAATAAATCTACATTTACAAATGTACATGCACAGCAAAATGGGTAGCAAAGAGTACTGCATAACCATTTTTTAAATGGTATTCAAACAGACAACTGGGAACAGTGACTGGGAATGAGGGGATGTGTCCAGAGTAGAAGCTGGTCATTCCAGCATGATACATGCTTGGATTTCTTCTCCCAGGAGTCCATTGAAATGTGAGATGGGTGGGAGATGGGCATTGATTACTTTGGGAAATGAACAAATAGCAACCCCTTGCTTTTCATAAGCCAGTATAACATAGTTATCACCTCACTCATGTTTCACCAGCAACCTGACATATTTATTATAAACACTCTTAAGGACCGAGACAATCATCAACCGCTAATACGGACTGTGTGATGTTAGATCATAATGAGTAGCAGGATTAGAGGTTACACTGACACTGAGCCATTATGACTTTTTTGCCTTGTCCTGATACAGTACACTTACCTAAATTTATTTATGGCCATTTATTTAACCTGTTGCACCCAGACCTTATGCATCTGGTGCTAAATGTATTAAATCTAATAAATCTCAGTGAATGAAATGCCCTGATGGATCTTTTCTCATGACTGAAATCAGAGGTTCCTAACACAATGAGGACTCGCACGCTGGCGTGGATCGCAGTCTGCTATGATCAGCGCCACTTAAAAAGCTTCTGTCTGGTACACTGTAATTTGGAGGTGCGCAGAGTGCGAGGCGTTGACCTTGGCCTTGAGTTGGGGCCCATCTCGTATATCTCACTCGATACCTACCCACCACTGGCTCATTACGGAAGTGACCTACCCCAGTCAAAGTGCACAGCTCGACAGGAGTGGCTGAGGGTGCTGACTGCACACATCACACCATCCCGCTCATTACATTATTCATCGGCATGGCTGAGGTCTGAGGTGGGAGCGCGGCCCTGGTGGGGGGTAGACAAACACGACCCTTGTGTCTCCTGCACTGCCAGAGTGGTGGACCCGCAATAGACACTTCGTAGGTAAAGCTGCAGTGCGTATAGGAGTTCAGCAAATGTTCAGTTCAAAAGCTTTAGCCGGTGGGTCACTGCTTGTCTTCGTTTGCAAACATTCACTGACAAGTGTTTGTAAAAGTGATCATCTGCCCTGGTGCTCTAGATTCCTTAGTATTCTAGGAAGCTTTCCAACCTGCACTGAAAACAAAGCCCCATTGTTCACATAAAGTGTTTGTCCACTGTCTTATTGATTTTGTTTAACATAGGACACTTAATTGCTGTTCATAATGTTTCTTTCTCATTATATATTTGTTATTATTTGTTACAATTATTGATTACCTGAGTTGGTTTTCCTTGTTTTTTGATAATGAATTCTAAAAATGCTACCATATTTGTGCGACGCCATTTCACAGCACAGTCATATAACGAGGAAGAGAGAAGCATTCTGAGAAGCACCCATGTTGCGCAGATATTTGCTCAGTGATCATATATTCAATGCGTGCTTTTTTCAGCTGCATGGTCATTTACATGATTACTCTTTAGCCTTATTTTGCCCTGTCTGGGACAGGCCCAAATGATTTGCTTCCTCTTGAAGGGGCAATGTTGCTGCCGAAGTATTTAATGTGGTGTTAATGTTAATTTCCACCATTTTATTGGTCATTTTGGTAATGACATGTTGTGTAGGCTACCATTTATATTTCTCACAGCATTACTGTTCTTTTTATTTTCATTAAGAGCTATACTGATGTTTGTTTGGGGACAGTCTTTCTCTTAGTGTATTTGTGAAAGTGGGGGCTTAAGAGAGAGTGAGCATTTAGTCTTTTTGTCTAGGGTGGGTGGCAGTGCACGTTGACTACGTTGGAATTCTAAAATGGCCATGAGGCTCCCGGTGGGAACACATGTCAGAGCAATTTAAATCTGGATTTCTCAGGATGTCAACACAGAGCTATGACCACATCTCGCCTCCTAAACAGAACCAATTGTGGACATATTGGACATTAGTTACCTGCAATAATTTAATCACACTCGCAGAACTTCTAGATATCATAAACACAACCACCCTTATGCTCATTTAAAAAGATTATTGCTGGCAGCACTTTCAGTTCAAGTCGCCTTACCATTTTAAGGTCATATTGAATAAATAGCACAAGGTGTAAACAAAGAGAACAATTGCTAACAATTATCACCATACGAAATTAATGAAATGGCTGAATCTTTGTGCACATATGTACTGAATCTCTGAAAAAAAAAAAAAAACCCATAAAGGATCAACATATTTCCCTCCTGCTGTTTCTCACTAGCAGAGTGTGGTATGCTTCAGGCTGTCTGGATGCCCGGGCTGCTGTCCTGAGTGAACAGTCCAATTTGCTGCAGGCCATCCTCTGATCGGGACCAATTGGAATTCCTCAAGCAGCACGACATAATCAATAATCAGAACTGTTAATCAATGGTATTCTAAATAAGCATTGACTGGAGCTGCAAGGTTAGCCAGGTTTATCGGTTTACATTAGGCAAAGCAACACAATGGCAGACCCACGATGGCAGTTATAGACCTATTTCATGCAAGCTCCGCTCTTTTCTCCTTCATCTCTGCATGACTTCAGCTGTAGATATCATATTACTCTTGTTATGTTTATTGGACTGAGACACAGTCATGATTAATTTCACTTTCGATACATTTAACATGCTTGAAGTCTCTTTTCTTTTCTTGTTCCACTCATTCAACAAATGAAAATGTTTGGATTACGCTGTTAGCTTGATTAGAAAGTAGCTTTGACATAGTTTACCAGCAATATCTTGAGACTTTTATCCAATCTCTCTTTCTGTTTTAAAAGTCATTAATGGTATTCCATAAGACTTTAAAGAATGTAGCTCATTTACATACAGTGTAATGCCTGTTGCATCTAATTATTGACAGACTGAAGGAGAGAGAGCACAGATTTGTCAGGCTTGACTTCACCCTCTTGTCTTCAATATAGAATGAGGGGGTTTAAAGAACAGCTGTGAGACTGATTGTTTCAGTTAAATAACTTCTTAGTTCTGGTAAAACTACAATGATTACACAAATTTCACAGAGGTGTGTTTGAGCCACCAGTGAAAAACCAAGTTTGCATTCAGTGAAAATGCAACAATGAGGGAATAATGCTGATTTTTGTCAACAATAATGTTTTTTTTATTTATTCATTTATTTATATATTTATTTGTGTGTGTGTGTGTGTGTGTTTATCAGGTTCTATGCAGAAGTGTAATTATTTAAATAAGTACTAATCATTTAAGAAAAAGATAATTTCTTTGCCAATCTTGAGTTTTCTCATTACATATACTCAATTTTATGTGTTTGAGCAGCTACAAAGTGATTCAGTTTCATGCCTGCCATGGAGCAGTCCAGGTAAAAGACTTCAAGTTCAAGTCAGGAGCCCTCTTAGAAATGTGCCGTGGTGAGACTGACTGTCTTCCAGCAATACACTCTGGCCTTGGAGATGTGTTTTGGCGGCTGACGAATGGACATAATGCTTACATGCTCTCACTTAACACACTGCCTATAAGAGTCTGCTGCTGCAGGCCCCATTCCGAGCAAGGGCACTAAAGGAGAATCAGAAATAAAGCTTTTAAGCGTGTCCTGAACTTGCTCTGTTGGAGCAGAACAGGAGGTTCAGGTTCCAGTCACTGCAGATGGCAGGCTGCCAGCTTTACACTGGCTTGGCACCTGAGACATAGCGAGCGTTATAGAGGTGTATTGCTCCCACTCCACACCTGGCTCCCCCGCTGCGCTGATGCTACCGAAGATAAAACCATAAGGTAATGATAGTCTGTTGTCAGTAAAACCCCATAAAAGTGCGATATTAATTAGTCTTCTGCATGGTAACTACCTCAGTTTTTCTTCTCTTTAGCATTGCTTGATTGTCCTGCAAAACTGGAGCCAATAAAACAGACACTTTCAGCTACTAATAGCACCATGGATGAAATATCTAAAATACATAAAATATGAGAAGTTTTGATATGTTTCAAATTGTACCTTGCAGTTTAGCTGGCGGAACACAGTTGGACTGTATGCCACATGCTGGCAGTGTGCTTTGCTACATAATTTAACACTTCAGCTCTGCAATCAGCAGATATAGCCATGATTCCAGTTGGTCAAGAGGCCTAGTGATCATTTTGGGCAGAGAATTAATCATAGCCTAGTAGTGGTGAGTTTATCACAGCTCTAAAGAGCATTAGCAAAGGGGAACATTCAGGCCCTTGTTACACTCTGAATACACAGAGAAGCAACTTTGGGAGATATTCTCATTTAGAATAAGTGCCCCTCATAGGACTAAAGTACAGCAGTGTGAGCATACAGGGGAACTCTCCTTCTCTCTCTCTCCTCTCTCTCTCTCTCTCTCTCTCTCTCTCTCTCTCTCTCTCTCTCTCTCTCTCTCTCTCTCTCTCTCTCTCTCTCTCCTCTCTCCTCTCTCTCTCTCTCTCTCTCTCTCTCTCTCTTCTCTCCTCCTCTCCTCTCTCTCTCTCTCTCTCCAACTTCCTCCTCTCTCTCTCTCTCAACTCTCTCTCTCTCTCTCTCTCTCTCTACTCTCCTCTCTCTCTCTCTCTCTCTCTCTCTCTCTCTCTCTCTCTCTCTCTCTCTCTCTTCTCTCCACTCCCTCCTCTCTCTCTCTCCTCTCTCTCTCTCTCTCTCTCTCTCTCTCTCTCTCTCTCTCTCTCTCTCTCTCTCTCTCCTTCTCTCCTCCCTCCTTCTCTCTCTCTTGCTCTCTCTCCAACTCTCCTCCTCTCTCTCTCCAACTCTCCTCCTCTCTCTCCAACTCTCCTCCTCTCTCTCTCCAACTCTCCTCCTCTCTCTCTCCAACTCTCCTCCTCTCTCTCCAACTCTCCCTCTCTCTCTCTCCCCCCCTCTCTCCCCCCACTCTCTCCCCCACTCTATCTCCCTCTCTCTCTCTCTCTCTCTCTCTCTCTCTCTCTCTCTCTCTCTCTCTAACTCTCCACCTCTCTCTCTCCAACTCTCCTCCTCCCCCCCCTCTCTCTCTCCCCAACTCTCCTCTCTCTCTCCAACTCTTTTCCTCTCTCTATCTCCAACTCTCCTCACTCTCTCTCCAACTCTCCTCCTTCGCTCTCTCTCGCTCTCTTCAACTCTCCTCTCTCTCTCTCTCTCTCTCTCTCTCTCTCTCTCTCTCTCCAACTCTCCTCCTCTCTCTCTCCAACTTTCCCTCTCTCTCCCCCACTCTCTCTCCCTCTCTCTCCCTCTCTCTCTCCCTGTCTCTCCCTCTCTCTCTCTCTCTCTCTCTCTCTCTCTCTCTCTCTCTCTCTCTCTCTCTCTCTCTCTCTCTCCCTGTGTCTATCCCCTGTGACGGCCCTGTTCCTCCTAGCTCTCCCCCTCTCCTCTCCTCTCTTTCTGAGGCTATTAGGGAGGCGGCGCCTGCCTCTCTGCCAGGTTCATGTATTACCATTAGAAGACATCCTCACTGGGAACTCCGGCACACTCCTCTGTGTGCTTGATTAATATTTTAGCAGCCGCAGGGAGGAAATGGCCTTCCTCACTGCTAATCAGTTATGGACTGTGCATGTGTGTGTGTGTGTGCGGGGGGGGGGGGTGTTTTTAGTATTTCATGGGGAGCAGATGCCCCAGTGTTTATAGGAAAACATGAAACCTTTGTCATTGAGATGGCATTTGGTGATTATTTGAGAGATTTGATTTTAGTTACTAAGGTTAGTTACTAGGCTTCAGTGTAGATGTAGCATTATTTAGCTACAGTAATACATAGGTCAGTTGAAAAAACAAAATCATACAAGTATGTTGCATCTGTGTGTGAGAGAGAGCGTGTTTGTGTGTAATGGCAGAGTGCAAAAGTTGATGTCCAGCAATATTAGGGATGTGGATAGACAGAGCATCATCTCTGCTCTTATTCCAGTGCTTTTGTTCATTTTAACATGACTTATCCCCGTCCTCATGTACTGTGCTGGAGCTCAGTCGTCCTTCCATTGTTCATTCCATTCAGGGTCATCTCCTATGTGATTGCTCCCAGACAACACATTCACAGGGAGTCACTGCATGTTGTGCGTGACTCCTCTTTTCTCCTTTAGTTCTGCTGCAGTTTGTCTTGACTGTGAGCAGTATGAGCTTGTGAATGCTAGACTGTGAAAGATGAACAGATGCAAATGAAATTCCCATTGCTAATTGTATAATCCCACATAATAATCCCCATGCAATTTGCTTGAAGTTTGGCTTGGCTCAAACATTCAACTCTAAAATTAGTTTTAATGTGCAAATGGAAGCACTCGTGATTATTTCATTAGTCTGGATTTATGAGAACTATGTCAGACTTGCTCTGTCCATGCAGCTGATGGTGCATGAAAATGAAGATGCTTCCTTTAGTCTTCAAGAGTTTTTAAATCAAATTTAAGCAAATGTTGCTCCCTTGTTCCTGTACTAAAACCACACCTGCTTATTAATGTGATACTCCATGTAATTTGCCTGTAAATACCTTAACTAACCTTTAACCTTAAGTTAAAATTAAATAGATAAACTGTTGTATTGCCAACCATCATTCTTTTTGGTGTATTTTTGCTTTACTTTCTATAGGATCGTTGTTGTTTTTTATATACCAAAGCTTTTGTCATTGATTTCCACCCACTCTTGGGAGTACAGCCATTGTTTTTATCAGCCGATGTAATGAAGGGTCCTTTTATCACTATTCTCTCTCAGGTCAAAGGGGATCCATTGAGACAAATGAGCTACAAATGAGTGATGACCAATGCAGTGCGAATAGAACCACATGCATCAAACTGCCCTCCACGTCTTAGGCTTACCATCAGATATTAGTGTAGACATAAGTAACCGAAGAACAGGAATAAGGGTAACTAGGAAATACATTAACGTCTGCTCATGCAGGCTTAATGCAATAAGGTTACTTTTTATATTAACATGGTGTTGACTGGTAGAAATAAAGCACATTAATTGCTGATAAACATTTACATCACTATGAAATTTAATTCTACTTGGTATTAAGAAGTTACTATATTAGGGAAGGCAGGGCAGTTATGTAATATAGTAAGAATGTACTATATTAGGAAATCATGGGCCAAGTGGGTTAGGCATTCTATGGATATGCAATAACTTTGACAGCCTATCATGTGACCAAGACTAAGCATACATCTCCCCCTTTTTGTTAACTAACATATGAATAATTACTCTTGTATTGTTCATGAATGTATTTCCCAATGGACAACTGGTGTTGATAAAATGCTATGTATAGATTGTGGGCTTGCAATTACTCAGCCTACACACACACTCTCTCTGTCTCTCTCTCTCTCTCTCTCTCTCTCTCTCTCTCTCTCTCTCTCTCTCTCTCTCTCTCTTTCACACACACACACACACACACACACACACACACACACACACACACACACACACTTAAGCTGTCCCCATTGGAGGAAGACCAGACTTACAGTTGGAAAGTATTTGTTAATGAAAACTGTCAGAAAAGTGAATGCCACTGGAAGTGTTATTGCACTGCAGACCTGTCAACAAATTCATCCCAATGGGTAATATAAGGTTAAGTAATAACTGAAATAACGTTTCATTTACTAACTCTTCTGCCAGATATTGGACTCTTAAACTGCAGACAGGAATGATAATGTGCTCTATAGGCTTTTTCAAAAATGCATTTTTTTCCATTTTAATATGTTAATACACAGCTCTTTTACTAATGGTGTGTGCCAACCAAAGGTACATCCCATTCAGCGATACAGAACAAGCAGAAGAAAAATGCTAATAGATAATAATAAATTCTATATATGTGGGATTTTTGTCCAATGTGATTATGTAGCATAGTTAATTAAATATTTGAAGTTTAATGAAAATGAAGATGTTTCCCGTCATGTATGTAGTTTACCTTTTGTGGTTAAACATTGACTTTTCTTAATCCAGAAAGTCTTACAGAAGTGGTATAAATAGATCTGAGACACACATATACATAATCTACACAGAGAGGTCATATGGTCATATTGCTAATTACAGTTCCACTTAATCTAAACTTGTCATGATAAATTGATTAGTTTAGGCATCACTTCTCTATGGATGTGCTCCTTGTTTAAGACCCTTTTTAAGGAAGACTCCTCTCTCCCACCCACACCCCCTGTAGGTGATCTGCCCCAAACTGCCAGCTATTAATCAAAGCCTCCATTATTTACCCAGGGTTCATTTACTGCTATACAGAAAGGTACCTGGAGGGTCAATTAGAGAGTGTGGGCCACACGTCTGCTGGCTCCCTCCCTGCACACCAGGGGGTCAATTAGGCAGTGTGATACCAGCCCACACTGCTGCCCAGACCTCCAGACTCATACACATGCCCTAGCATGCTGGGCAAGCCTTAGTGAAGCTAGTACCAGGTCCTGATCATAACGAGCAAGGGGGTAGAGTTTGATAGACTGGAAGAAAGAAAGAGAGCTAGAGAGAGAGAGTGAGAGAGAGTGAGGGAGAGAGAGAGATAGAGAGAGAGAGAGAACCAGCAATCACAAGAAATGGAAATATCACATTAGATAAAAGCATCCATTGATTCTGCTTTTTCATATAGAGTTACTTTTAAAGTGGTCATCCACTAGAGTAGTGCATCTCTATATCTGAACCCGCCTGCTTGAGCCAACAGGCTATTATTATAACCGGTCAGTAATTTCGGTCTATTAAAGAAACGAGACAGGAGAGTAAAAAATGGCAAGCACATTGTTACCCAGACCATTATTAAAAGCAGCACTGAATAAGAAAGTTGTCTCTTGCTTCCTCCCATTTTAATATTTCATAAATGTGATGATTCATCATTTGGCATGTCCAGCCAGTTCTTAACACAGGGGGCATGAGCCTGCCAGGCTGAGCCTCTGTAGCTTCAGACTCTTCCACTGTGTTGATTACTGTAATGACAGATTGGTGGAGGCTGAGAGGATCTGAGAAAGGCAGAAGTTTGCGGAGGTGAAGTGAAATGAGAGGAAAATACCTTGGTCACAGTGGACACAGTCTTAGAGGCAGTGGACACAGCCTTAGAGGCAGTAGAATAAGACATGTAGGCTATATAGAGAACGCATGCTACTTGAGTCATGACACTCTAACCTTTTACAGTTCTGTGTTAATAATGAGGTTGTAAACACCTTAGGCTATAAAGATTTATCACAAAAATACTGTAATCCCATTACTGATTGTCATCTATTGGCACTTAAGTATATTCTATACACATGTACACAAGTGTTACTGATGAGCATTTCATACACTTTAGAGTTCCTAAAGCATGGGATTATACATCATTGATCTGCAATTACACACTTGTGAGAACTATTTTGCTTCGTAATCAGTTTACAGAGCAAAATCCTCCAATCATGGTTAAATATGATGGTAAAAGCAAATTTAAACAACTTAGCACATATGATGGGAAATAACCCTCCAATTAGTGTTGCTCTTGATAATTTTATTTTCTTGCAAACGTGATTTGGAAAGACGATGGATGAGCTGAAGAGCACTTCAGTTTTGATGAACTAATGAAAGAAGGGAGTGAGGAGAACAGCCGGAGCACAGGACATTCCTGTTGAGGGAAATTCAACCCATCTTATTAGCATAAGAAAAGCAATCTAATAACACAAAACAGCCTGTCTAATTGAGTCATCATTCATTTGGACGTTCACACACTCCCTCTCTCCCTGTCTCTATGTCTCTGTCTCTCTCTTTCTGTGACATTTGGAATCTTGAAATCCGACGATGCTCATATAGGTTTGAACTGAGAGATGGTACAGTCAAAAACCCTAATAACAACTGTGTGATGAACAAAGAGTGGAATGATGGCCGCTCATTTCATTTGTTACTTCAAATTGTGATGCTGCTCTGCAGATGACCCTAACCATCATCTTTCATTAAACTCAGAGCATGGCCTTTTCAACCCATCTCTATACCAGCCTATGTGTTCACTGATAAACTCTGCTCTTCTGCTCCCACTGTTACGCAAGGTGTCCCTCAAGGTTCAGTTCTAGCTGACAGTCTATCCTGAGTTAAACACAAACTCCTTTTGCATAGATGTAAACACAGAAGACTCTGTGCCCTCTTTGTCTCATTACGTTTATGCATCCTTTAACCCCATCACACTGAGGTTGTCTGGTCTTCTGATCCCTAGGCTGAGACTGGCTTTGTTGGTGAGGAAGTTCCGGTGTTTGGTGCTATATCCTCACTGAGTGCCCTGCATTGCTCTTGTTTGCTCAGTTATAGACCCAGCTGAAAATACATGGTCATTCACAGTTACTGTATTCAATGAGCTTGATAATGATGGCTACTACAACCATATGCTCCAGGACAACAGGCAGAATTCCTTCAGTCATATAAATGATTTTTGACAGCTGGGACTCTCTCTCTCTCTCTCTCTCTCTCTCTCTCTCTCTCTCTCTCTCTCTCTCTCTCTCTCTCTCTCTCTCTCTCTCTTTCCCCTCTCTCTCTAGGCTTTTAACAGGCAGATGTAATTGCACTGTGGTTTTCCAGGGGCAGAGGATGGGGCACCTTTTAAGAGGTGGACTGGCTGCCTCTTGTGGTCTTAATGTGGTCTTAATGCCCAGACAGGTAATCTATCTGAAGACAGGAAAGTGTTATTTTCCGGTTTAGTGGGGAAATTACAGAGCGAGTGCGGTATTGCCTCAGGGTCTGATGCTATTGCTGTCTTCTTTGACTACACTGATGGGTTTATTTACCCTTATTAATATGTCTGTTGATGGAGATTTGAATAGAACTTAAGGAACATTGTTAAGGGATGTTAAAAAATGTTACAAATGTGAAAAGTGTGGTAAACTCAGAATTTCATTAAATAATTCCTATTCCGACATTCCTTGACATTGTCTGTGTTGATACGTACTTGGTATTTACAGATTAATGTAGTCTGAGCAGTGCTCTATAACATATCATTTCCGTGTAACTGTGCTGATGAACACAATGAAGCTGTGGAAATGAATATCCTCAGTGTGTGTAGTGTTCTGCGAGTCCTCTCTATTGATATTTTATAGCCCGTTTCCTAAGCGCTGGCCTCCTGAGACCCTCAAGCGGAGATCAGAGACAAAGCCCAAACAGCAGCAGCAGAACCAGTCTGAGTGCTTGCTCTCTGTCTGTCTCTCTCTCTCACCTCTCACACTCCCACTCTCTCACCTCCCTCAGTGAATGAATCCATGTGTTGTTGTTTTTTTCCTTCTGATTTTGTTTTGTGAAAGTCCCTGAAGGAAACATTGTGTGCAGGGAGGTGAGCAGGAGCTTTGATATGTAAGAGGAGGGCACATAGCCAGTATGTTTGCCAGGGTGAGGAGACAGAGTGGTCCACTGGAGGAACGCAGCTCTGAATCAAACTAAATGAATAAATAATCACAGTCCAAGAGGCCCTTCATGCGATTCAGATTTGTCAGCCTCATTAATGAATCTGGCAGCTGAGAAGTGGTCTGGTTACTGTGTACAGCCTGGTTTTAACAATTGGTACACTGGACTCATTCACCCTTTCTGCCACCTGCACTTTAGACAGAAACAAGTAGACCTGTCTAAAAAAGCTAGAGTCTTTCTTGAGAGTCTGAAGTGTGAACTAAGATCCATCCAAAGCTACTGGGGTCCTCAAAATCATAAATTGTGGCTCATATAAGAGCTGCGAATGATGTCATTGCAGGTTAGGTTAAGTTCACAAATCAACAAATCAGCAAATCAACAAAAATGTTGTAAGGGAAGGGGCCTTGTTTTTAACCATATGTCTGCTAAACTCCAATACTACTTCAAATATCTTTCCAACACTGTGAGCTTGTAGAAACAATGAATCCTCAGGCAAAATCATGTGGCATGACAGAGATTTTAAAGGGTTTTCTGTGGGCCATGTCAGCAAGTTCACTTCTTGAATTAACAGTCATCTACTGTCATCTAACCAGTCATCTAACCAGGGATACAGGTATGGAAAATCACTTTTGCATATTTGAGATTTGACTCATTCAGAACAAACAATGTAAAAAATATAATTTTAGCATCCTATTACATTTGTTTTCAACTGCATTTCATCTGTTACTCACAAAACCCAGTTCATTATATAATAATCTTTAATAAATAAATAGGATTAACAATAATACAGTGCTGTAGATACTTAATTTTTTTTTCAATGTTTAAATTGATTATCATAAGGTTATATTTGTAATATTTTTAACAACCTCCCACTGTTTATACAAGGCATTAAAAAGAGATTATATTTTACCCCTCCTGCATAAAATACAAACTGGAAAAATATTCCTATTTCTAGACCAGACAGAATATTATAATTTATTTATGAATCAATCTCTCTCATCCCTTTTCTTTTCTTCCTGTGTTTTTTGGGGTTTTTTTTGGGTTTTTTTTTTTGCTGCTTTAGAAATATGGAAATGTCCTTTGTGTATGTGTTATATTGAACAGAGAATACTGAACACCTGACTGGTGCTCTAATTCAGAGTGAGAATCTGCAGTATGGGGGCAGATCCGCTCTGATGTGACACATCTTACTTGCACAGTAAAACCTGTGTGAATTCACTTAAATTAACTTTCACTAGCAATCTAATGTGGCAGCTGCTTGAATGATTTACTCCCCCTGGACACTCAGGGCCTACTTATGTGTACACACTTTGTGCTGTTTGCCCAAAGAAAAATTAGAACCAGTCAAAGCCTAAATAAAATCCATAGACACAAGCTAATGTGTAGAGAAGACTAGAAAGAAAGAGAGACAGAGGGAGAGAGAAAGAGAGAGTGTGTGTGAGAGAGAGAGAGATAATTAGAATATCTCACTAGGTTCAAAAGCATTCCATACATGAGATGACCTATCATTGAACATTTGCTCTTGAATTCTGTATACACAATGTACATAGTTTCCTTAATTAGCCAGTTACCTAGTTAGACTAGATTTAACAGTGTGAAAGGTGGACAGTGAATGTTTTGCATTGTCTACACCTTTAAAAAATTCACTGGCCACAACGCACACTAGTAAAAGTACTCTTTTAAAAATCACACCATAGTATCTGTTGGACTGAAGATTCACAGTCAAAATTCATATTGTTTGTACAATAAAGATTTCACTTAGTACAATAGATAAGCTCACCCAAGTACTTTAAGACCTGGACACATGGCCTCCACATCTATTGTGAATCAACAGGGTTAGAGGGAGAAAAATGATACAGTGACATTCTTATTAATTCTATCCTTAATTTTGCTCGACTCAGAGTCCTGTCATTTTCATTACCGTTTTTAATGATCTGTACTACAGTAGCAATATGAACATATATGTGTGTATGCATTTTGTGAATGCATTAGATAAATTAAAAGTAAAACAAGAGAGAAAGAGAGAGGAAGAGAGAAGGAGTGAGAGAGAGGGAGTGAGTTAGAAACAGAGAAATAAAAATAATTTCACATTTCCATATCCGCATCCCCTTTCCGTAGCCAAGCTGTTTTTATTGCTGGATTCAGCAGACTTTTATCATAATCAACATCCAGCTCCCTCATTTAACTTTATGCGCTCTCTCTCTGTCTCACACCCCCACCCCCAACACACACACTCTCCATTCACTCCTTAATGTCTTCAGCTGTGTAGGGCACATAGTGGTGCTCAACTGCTTTGCTATATCAGTGGGCTATGAAATATGTGGTTCTTCTGTTGCTCTTATTAGAACATGAACGTGATGTTCAAACCAAACTGGCAGACCTAATCTCCTCAGTTTCAATTAGGCATTAGACCCACAGACAGTACCTGCTAGAATTATATTTCCTTGCAAAAGTGGTAAACAAATGACTCATTAGCACTCTTTCACAAGTTTAACAAGGAGCACAAATCAGTATGGTTTGATATATGGTCATAATTTCCAGCATATTCCAAGTCCTGGATTAAATGTATTTACCTGGGCTTCAGACCCAAGGTCTGAGGCAAATAAAGATGCCAAATGTCCCTGAGAGAATAGAAAAACAAACCAATATAAAAAATGAACAATAATTTTTTCCCAGGGTGAGTAGGAAAGTCCGCATTATATTCATAGGTCATAAGAGGTGGGAATTACCAGCGACACCATCATTAAATGCTTCAAAAATCTTTCGCTTTGCCTTAGCAACACCATATTTTTAAAATTCATAATGTATCATTTCCTTTGTGATTCTATTCATCTTCACCATTGTTATAAACTTATTGTTCCAAGATAAATGATCTACTGAGATGAATATTAAGTACTATTATTATTATTATTATTATTATTATTACCATTTCTACTATTATGTCGGGTTGTAACATGGAGCAATCACGAGGCGGATGCATACACTGAGAAGAGCAAGATTTATTAAGGGCAACTGCTCAAACAGAGTTGTTAGAACAGTCCAGTTTCAGTAATCCAACACATAGAGTCCGGGAATACATAATAAGACAAACAGGGACTAGGAATAACACAGAGGATAGGAATCACAGTAGCTAGGATAAACACAAGTTATAGCAAACAAGGCATGGAATACAATGACCAGCAAACATACAGGCAACAAGGCATAGTTTAACTACAAATACAATAAGATTTAACAAGACACAGCTGCAACTCATGAGGTGCGGAGAAAACAAAACTAAGGATCAGAACAACAACACGGAAGTAAAGTAAAACAAAGATAAGAGACAGGGAAACCATGACAACAAAGATGCTAGGGAGTGGCCAATCATGACGAGGCTGTACTTGGGATTCTGTTTATAAGATGAATATGGTATGTACTAGTCTTTACAATTACATACTTCACAGACATTTTACAGAAATTTTGTTCTTGTGGCTGAAGTGTGATTTCTGGTGCAGCACTAGGCTTAATTCCTTGGAGGACACTGACTAGGCAAAGCATGATTGAAAGTCTTCACGCAAGGATCTGGTTCAAGGCCTCAGATATGGTTTGCCTAACTTTGACACTGCATCTGTTTCGTCTTACATGAGCATCCTTTACTCTGTGTCATCATGGTGCCATGTAGGCTGGAAAGGGTCATGTTTAATGCCTCAAATCTTACCACCAGCACATCTACATTTACATTTACGGCATTTAGCAGACGCTCTTATCCAGAGCGACTTACAAAAAAATTATGTTTTACAAGCATTGTTGATTACAGACAAAACAGAAACAAAACTTAATAAAAGCTAAGAAAAGTTAAAAGAACTATCTTTAAATAAAAATAATTTAATAACACAGAAACCCCACTCATACGACTTAAATTTCAAACTTCATATATAAAAGATATCAGAAATAACATTTTATTTAACTGACAATTCGCCAGTTTCTCAAGCTAAAAGTAAACATTAATGACAATATCATATTTTAGTTGGCTATAACATCAGTTATAATTGTATTTGTAAAGCTGTTCACAGCTGCTTGTAGCCTGGCCATAACCAGTCGATGTTCTCAACTCATGTTTCAAATCTGACATGGTCTTGCAGATTTCTCCTTTGTAACATACGAAGGATTCTGCCCTTTCTCTCACAGGAAGCTACCCATGTGCTTGTGCAGGCTCTTATGATCTCAAAGCTAGACTACTGCAACTCGCTACTTGCTGGTCTTCCTCTAAGAGCCATCAGACCTCTACAACTTGTCCAGAATGCAGCACTGGTCTTCAGTCTTCTAAAGTTCACACGTCACTCCACTGCTGTGCTCCACTCTATTGGCTTCTAGTAGCTGCATGCATCAGATTTAAAACCGTGATGCTTGCCTACAAAGCCAAAAATGGACCAGCATCTCCGTACATGATGACAATGCTCAAAACCCAATCCACACCTCGTGTACTTCGAACCTCAAGTATGGCTTGGCTTGAAACACCATACTTCAAGTCTTAAAGCATCGAGACTATTCTCTGTCCTGGGTCCTGGATGGTGGAATGAACTTCCGCTTGCTTTTCAGACAGCAGAGTCTCTTCCTGTCTTCAAATGCAAGCTGAAGACCCATCTATTTGTGAAATATTTTAATGACCACTGAACCCATGTTGATTAACTGAAACTAGTAGTTATTGTATTGTATTGTTTATTACACTGATGTTGACTGATCCTTTGTTGACTACTCTAGTACTTACTGTTTATTGTTTATTGCACTCATCGTTGTCAGTATTCTAGTTTATTGGTATATTGGACTCTAACCTACTGTACTAACTAGGATGTATTCTATGTATAAATGACAAAGCACTTTTTTAAGTCATTCTGGATAAGAGCGTCTGCTAAAAGCTGCAAATGTAAATCAGTAGTTAAGTAATTAAAAGTAATTTTAATAGTTAGCATTACAAAACTATAACTATCTTTTTGTAAATAAAATACTATTAACAAAAAAATTGTTGAAAATGGAATTTTTGTTCAGAATGACTAGCTAGCTAAGTTACTTGATATCTTACTCACTTGACTGGCAATGTAATTACCATGAAGCATCTCAGCACTCTTATAATCTCTTAGATTTTTGAGTCATAAAGTCTTATTTTGGTAAAAATGATACCTACCTAGACACAACATGGAGGAAAGTTGCTCAGTTTGTATCAAAACATACCTAGCCAAATTTGTAACGCTGGCCCGAGTGTTGCAGGGCATGGAACAGGATGTACAGACCTCCTCAGCATTGAAAGACATTTAATAATATAAAACATACAAGACAATGTTGGCACTCACACAAAACATTGACTCTAAACATTCTTACATTAACAGCGTGAACATTAATATTAATGACAAAGACTAAACAACAGTAATGCTTACAACAACATCTACATCTACAACTACAATGACCAACACCGAGGCTCACACTAACTGGGGTTTAAATAGACAGACAGACACATTACAATCAACCCCATGCAAATGTGTGTCCTTACGGAGGGCGTGGCTACAAACAGACGTGGTTCCCCTTGCACGCGGCAGGCCATACCATCTGACTCGTGGTGGGGGAGCGTTCTGTGACAAAATTACACCTCATTATGCTATCTCATATCCCCACCATCAGGGAAAATGGCTCATTCCTTCTTGTTTTCTAAACATTCTTGCAAGACAAAAATCTTTAGTATTCCTACATCTCAATGGTGGATCAAGCTTGCTTGGTCAGAACCACTATCTCTGAACATATATAGTGGTCTAAAGACCAACCTCAGGCTGTTACTTGGCCAACCCTGATTTATGAATTTTTAACAGCAATTCACGTATATGCACTTTTGGTAATGCAAAGCACTTATAAGCACTTGATTTGCTCTCTTCTTTACTAATTGTAAATGAGGCCATGTTTTTACTCTTATTGTATGGCAATTTGAAACCTTTTTTTATCTCATTTGGCCTTTGGGCTGTGAACGTGTTCATATTCTTCTTTCACTTTTCCTCTTACAGTTTGCACATTTTTCTTGGCTCAATAAGCTTTCTGAAAGCAGGAAATAAACAAGAAAAGTATGCACAGAAGTAGTATGAAAACAGGAGTCATAAACAGAAATGATGGAAGTAATAACCAGAAGAAAAAAAAATGCTTAAGTGAACAAGCAAACAATTTAAATGAGGTGTTGCGTATAGTCTGTGGTGGTTACTATAATTGCAAACAGGTGCACTCTGGTGATTTAGATGGGGGTGGAGCTGTGGAACTGTAGCAGGTTTGATTATAATTCTATTGTGTTGCAGCATTTGTAAATGAGAGAATGGAAGGAACTGGCCACTTTGTGGGGATGTCACATGAAACAAATCTCACACATAAACACACATTTTAGCAGTGTTGTAGATTATTTCATTGTCCATCTTTGGGGAATAATCTAAACCCTTCAACAGGTCAGTTAGTTCACTCTTTCAACAGCTTATTCCTCTTAATAACAGTAATCACCATTAATGCCCAGAAGCACCAACGATAAGAGAATTGTGTTACTGGATGTTTACTGGAGCAAAACCCTTTTTAGAATAAATCATTTTACATTTGTGGTTCAGTTCTTCATGTTTCAATGAGGTAGTAATATCAGGTGACATGCAGACCAAATACCTGTAGTCATCCACCAACACTAGAAAGTTCAGAACATTCCCAAATAAGACAACATATTTCTGACCTTCATAAGTCAGGCAATTGCTGAAAAATATAGCATAGCCTGAATAAATCCATATTTATGATTAAGGCAAGTCTATTGTGGAAAAGAAAAGCAAATAAAAATTATAATAAAACTTCTTTCTGCTGGAAGCATAGATGATGCAGATATAATTTGTTGTGTTTCTCAACCTTTTTTCATTGATTGATGAAGTTACTAGAACTGTTTTTTCATTATGTAAAAAATGTAGATCATTGACAGGTATCTTATTAATTTATCAGAATGAAAATATTTTAGCCTTTTTAAACATACTGTCCTCTGTAAATTGGCACCTAAACATTTTAATTAAATAGATTTTGGTTATTAAATTTAAACAGTCCAACAAGTGTTAGACACGTCAGTTAGTTATTGAGTAAACAACAAAAGTAAAAGTAATTTAGCCCTGTTGGTAAAAGTTAGCTAGCTAGTAGGCTAAGTAAAAATAGCTAAGTAGCTAGTAGGAAAAATTAGTTGTATAACATCAATAAGTATTTTTTAAAACTGAGTGTACCATATAGCTACCTACAGTATAGATAATGTTAAGTTTTTGATATGTAGCAATAATTATATTTTGATTTTGAAGGTCCAATGGGTCCAGTGGGTTAAGTGATATTCTCAGGGGAAAACATCACTATAGTTGTTTCATTGGTTCATTGTGAAAAAGACATCATGAAAAATCTGTCAAATGAATTTATCAAATAGTTTGCAAATTAAAAACAACAAACATTCCCACTGTTGTTTTTCCACAATATTTTAGCATTGAAAAACTAGACCTATCCATTAAAGTCAAATGTCAAAAAGTTCCATTGATGTGGAAGTGAAGGTGGGTATTGACCACCCAAAACATGAGAACTGGGAGGTGAAGGTACAGGAGATAAATTATGTCATTTGACACATTTACACACCTACACTAACTATACTGTTTCATGAATATATGTGAGAAATGTTTATGCTATAATTTCTATGTACATTAGACACACCAATGAATTCCTTTGTGCATGTATGCCTATGAATTTCATTGTATATGTGTATTCTGTGCTACACATTTTATAATTTGAAATGAAATTCCTGTTCTTGATTTGTTACATGTTTATGAATAACCACACTATTTTACAAAATTTAGCAATTTGGGCACAAGCAAAAGCTATATATATATATTGAAGTCATACTGATAGGAATTACAAACCTTTCCTTGAAGTCTCCTTTGAAACACCATTTGACTTTCGGATACTGTCACGGTAGGCTGGGCCAACTCCGAGAAAGAGATGCCCACATCAAAGGAGGGACGTACCGTTCGTTTAACAAGATCCAAATCACCAATTTACTGAGGGGAGACACCTGCTTCTCATTACTGTCTCTCTATTAATACTTCCACAGGTCCCGAGGAACAGCGCTGCACATTAGTGGTCTAAATCTAGCTCCCTTTTCACCACCTTTAAAAGAATCATTTTCATGTCTAAAACAGATGTCTTGCCACAATAGTTGTCTTTTCACAATAGTTGAATTTGAATTCTTCAAATTCTTCTTCAAATTATGTATTAAAATTGGTCACTCTTGCCAAAATGTAGTTATCAGTGGATGTCTGGAAAAGACATTTTTTTGTACTCATTGGGATAGTTTGAAAGGCAAAGCTTCTTTAGCTTGGAGTGGTGACCAACAAATGATTTGAAAGGCTTTCCAGAAGAAGAGCCCTGCTGTTTTCAAAACCAAAATGTCAATTTCTGGAGTTTGCTAAACATATATGGAAATCTCTAGAACCAGGTACTATAGACAAAACAAATATTTTGGTCAACAAGCACCAGAGCTGGGTTTGCCATGAAAAGAAAGTCAAAGTCATGTAGGTAAGAGCCTAGTCTCCAATGTTTTCCTTCTAAAAGCCATAGAAATCTTCTTAATTAATATTTTCCAGATTTTAAATCAATGTTTCATGCCTCAGAGAGAGGCAAAGACTGAGACATAGATTAGCATATATTCAAATGTATAAAATAATGGTTTACTGATCACAAAATGTAACATTTGTAGTAGCCATTCATAGCCCTCATTAGAAATCCTATTGAAAACCTGAGCAGTGAGCTGAACAGGAGAGTTCAAAATTGAGGTCTAAAGACCTCAAGATCTAGAAGGATTTTACATAAAGGAATTGTCTCAGATCCCTTTATATGTGCCCTCCCACCTCATATACATTATTAAAAAATACAATGTCATTTTGTTAAAAGGAGGGTACACTAATGTACTACATGCTGGGTGTCAAAAATGCTGACATGTTTCTGAGACAAAAGTTTTCCTTTGTATAATCTGTTCAGTTAGATTTTTCTCCTATTTATGTGAAATCAAGTGGATAAACTATATGTTTCATAGCACCATTCTTTAGCTAACCTTTACAATGTGTCAGTCATGCTGGAGGGCACGGTGCAAAAATTTGTAAGTAATTATTGAATGTTTGTTGTCATTTGACAGTTATATGACGGTAGTCTGTCTTTTCTTTTCTTTTCAACAATACTGTTTAAAGTATAAAATCATCAATGATAATGAGTGAGTTTGCCAAAGTCATCCTGGTATTATGGTAATTATGAAATAACGGAGAATCTATTTGATTTGTAATTTAAACGCTACTTTATAAGGTACAGTTCATTTGAAAAACATGTGGTATACTTGAGCTCTTTGTTGTAATAGGCCTGAGACCATTGACTTATCCAGCTCACTGCATCTAAAATCATCTCACTTCCGATGGTGACAAAATGCTAGAATCGTGTCCTTCTCTAGCTCTCCTTACTTGCTCACTCCCTCCAGGAAGATAAAGTTACTGTGCAAATGAATTCTAAATTTCCACAGGCCTGGAGCACTTACATCATGCTGTCAGGATTAAGTAACTGAGACCATGCTGGTGTTTGTGATTTAGGGGCCGACTGAATGACAGACTTGTTTAATGTGAATGAAACATATGTTCATCAAGGCTGAATGACTGCGAAAGATTTTTTAAAGGAAGTTTTTTAAAGAAGTATTCAGTATTGAGATTTGGGATATTCTGGATCATCTCTATTTGAGTATATTTAATGTTCATCTACAAACTGTACTCTATTTCCTTCAAAATATTTCAGCTTCAGAGTACAAAAAGTATACAAAAGTCACAAGCATTAATGTGAGTGAGATATACATTCAGAAATGGATGCTCTGACATTGAGCAGGTTCCAGGTTAACAGCGCACCATGTCTATGCGATAATCACATGAATTACCCTTGTTCAGATGATGAAATGTGAAGGCCAGTTCTGGCCCACCACTTCATCATGTACAGAACTACCTCAATTTTCCCAAACTCATTCTGGATTACTACCATCAATTTCCCACCCTCCTACTGGATTACTACTTCTAATCCCTTACACTCCTTCTCGATTACTAGCTTCAATCTCCCACACTCCTTCTGGATTACTATCTCTATACTCCCACACTCCTTCTGGATTACTATATTTAAAAATGAACCTTTGGTTCATTTTTAAATGAACCAAAGGTTCATGAACCCCCCTGGAAACAATTCTAATTACAACAAAAACAACCATATATATTTTATAATAACTACTTAAAATTTAGTTCAATTTAATATGATAAATATTATATATAAATATATATTATAAATAAATGTTTCTTTCTTGTTTTTTTGCTGTACATCTCGAGGATGCAAAAATGACCTTTATTTAGAAGGTAATTGTGTAGCCCAGTGCAAATGTCTGATTGTGATCTTTTCTGTGCTGAGGACTTGCTTGTTCAGCAAGGTTTTCTCCCCCGCTCTCTACCGCCTGGTCCTCACCACTCCCCCAAGGTGTCCTTTGGCCAAAGTCCTGTTCACCAGCCTCTCCCTTTTAGTGGAATGACTTCAGACACTTTCACATGGCCTAGTGCTAATTCCATCTCCTGATAAAGATCCTTTCACTCACCTAATTCATACGACTTCCATAAGACACGAGACATCAGCTAAAAGTTTTGGGAAATTTCTAATAATTGAAAGGAAACAATACTTTTTTCATGGATTTTTAAAATAAAATGTGACAGATCTAGCTATATTATTAACACTAGGATTGATTAAGGGAATGTATAATACTAAACATATATTGATGCTTTCCGACAGTATGAGATAAAGTTCCTTTTCTTACAAATATATCAGTCTAGTGGTAAAGATAAATAGGATGTCTATGGATCTTATAGATACTTCGATTTTAAACTTAGTCAGTATAGTTTCTACCTTATTGGCTTTGATGCTGCTATTAAAAGGTGCAGTGATAACAGCATGTCGCTCTGATGTAGACCTCAGTGTCAAACTGCCTTGTGTCAGCCTCAGTGGGCCGTTTTGGTGTCAGACCAGGGATTTCTGATTTCCCTTCAGCTGCAGTGTGTGTGTGTGTGTGTGTGTGTGAATGTGTATGTGTGTGTGTGTGTGTGTGTGTGTATGTGTGTGTGTGTCAGTGTGTGTGTGTGTGTGTGTGTGTGTGTGAATGTGTATGTGTGTGTGTGTGTGTGTGTGTGTGTATGTGTGTGTGTGTCAGTGTGTGTGTGTGTGTGTGTGTGTGTATGTGTGTGTGTCAGTGTGTGTGTGTGTGTGTGTGTGTATGTGTGTGTGTCAGTGTGTGTGTGTGTGTGTGTGTGTGTGTGTTTAGATTTTATACCCATTACACACAATGTTGACCATAGCTTGTGCAAATTGCTTTGATCTACAGTATGTTAAGACAAAGACTGAAAGCTTCATACTCACTGGTATGTCATAGCAGGCCTAAAATACCCATCATTTCCTTTTTCCTCTTTTTGATGTGGGGAGTTTTTCTTTTTTTGTGTTAAGCACAAGGAAAAAGTTGTTTTACTTCATTGTCTTTCAACCTTCAGATTCATTCACTGTTTTTCGGTTTTAATGAACTTGTAAATCCCCAGGGCACCCACAGTTCAGTTCTGTCATATTCAGTTTTTACTGTATGTTGCAAAGGTTATAAAAATGTTTTCACCATTTCACTTTCACTTTATCACAGGTATAGTAAAGATGTTGTCACCATTTCACTATTTTACTTTTTTACATTTTCATGTGCAATCCCTTGTGGGCCAACTATTTATCTTTAAATAATTATACATGGCAATAATGTAGGAAAAATAAATATCTTATAGTAAAGGCATATAATACATTTATAAAGAGCAAACCTCATAATATTTCTCTATGGCACTGTTAATATCAAAGGAACTATCTTGCGTATTTAGCAAATTTGACATGAAATTTGTTTGGTGAATTGTTCCAGAAATAAATATGTTTCCAACTTTGCATCTTTCTACAATGTATTTAGCATCACTCTATTTGTGGCAGAAATGTTGTGATATTACAGACCCCAGTGCTCTCACAGTGCACATCTCAGCATAGTTACTGTAGGTACAGTGTATGTCCTGTAGAACAGACTCAATAAGAGAGAAAATACAATAAAAAAAACAAACGAGATCCAAATGTCCATTATGTTCATGTTCATAAAAATATCGGACACTATAAAAGAGGAAAACATCTCTTCTCCAACTATGTGACTTTGATAGCCCTTTTAAAATGATAATAAACATTTCTTGTATGAAAATATGCCATTAGTTATGATAATAGTGATAATACTTAAGACAACTAATTTACAATAAGCAACTCAGTCTATATTTATCAAATTCATTTTAATAATGTCATTTATTATGATTAGAAGGAGTTTGTGACTGTGATAGTGATCACTGAGCATAAACAGGAGTGCTGCTGTTAATTGTTATTCTTCTTTTAAGTGTTATTGTTTTGATAATTGTTATTCTTTTGTTGTGTTATTGTTCTGTTAAGTGTTATTCTTCTTTTAAGTGTTATTGTTCTTTTAAGTGTGATTCTATTGTGTTATTCTACTGTTGAGTGTTATTTTTTATGGTAATTCTTATTGTTTTGTTAAGTGTTATTCTTGCATTAAGTGTCATTCTTCTGTGAAGTGCTATTCTTTTGTTAAATAATATTCTTCTGTTAAGTATTATTGTTTTGTTAAGTGTTATTCTTCTGTTAAGTGTTATTATTTTGTTAAGTGCTATTCTTCTGCTAAGCATCATACTTTTGTTACGTGTTATTCTGGTTGACTAGGCCTTAAACATGCCACACCTTGACAAACCTCAGTGGTTTGCCTAGACTGTAGCACAACCCATAACATTGGCCAGGTGTAGGGTTTCCATGATGATACGGAGGTCAGTTTTTGATTTATTTAATTATTTACTGTTTTTTGCATGGTCACCAATATTTCTGAAACTTCAGCGAGTTTGGTGGCCTGGACACCAGAGCTGCTCACGCATCGAATTTCAGTGCCGGTTCAAATATGCTGTGTGCTTTGATAATAAATGGAGGGCTCAGGTGACTATACTCTGCAGGACCAGCAGGTAATAGAGCTGAGGCACACACGCACGCACACACACACACAGACACAACACACACACACACACACACACACACACACACACACACACACACACACACATGCAACCCCACGCACATCCCCCTGAGTTGCACATAGTGTTTTTCATGATTACTGTGGAACCCCAGACCCATTAGGGATTTGCTGGTTTGGTGTGAGTGTTCGCAAGTTGTAGATCCATTAATCTCTCAGGATCATTCACCTTTGAGTTAGACTTATTCAACTTATTTCCATTGTACACAAAAAGAAAATTAGGCCATGTCCACTGTGCAAACCTGAGATTTTACTAAATTCATGAAGAATGAGCCATCATGAAATCATTTTTACTTTTGGTATTTAAAATAGGAGCTTTCAGTGATGCTCATTGCTGAAGCAGCAGTCTTTAGGCCACCCTTGGTTGAAAGCATGAACAGTCTTAATAACCTGTGACTACTGTGCAGAGGTGGATACTAGGCAGAGTGCAGGCAATTACACATTGTTATTCTTATGCTACTGATCTGAGAATGTTGATACACTTACATACTGTTTCAGGTAACCTACATTACCAGCCTTGAAACACTCCTCCAGCATTTGATGGCAGCAACCAGGCCAATTTTCTTCAAATCCACAAACACTAAAATAAACAGTGCCAGAAATGAAACATAAAAAACAAGTGAAAGTTTTTTTCTATGTTATATTTGGAGTTCGCATGCAGATTTATGCTTGTAAATGAATTCAGTAATTAAACAGTAGTGTTGGATCGTAGGCATTGGTTTGTCTCTTTGTTTCAGATGAAAGAGGCATGTTTTGCATTGTACAGAGAAAGGGAGCTCAAATGCAGTACACTTTAGCAACATATTTACAATAACTCCCTATCCTTGAACCCCCCCCCCCCCCCCGCCCTCGGGAACAGCCTGTTCAGTCAATTTGCGAAGAAGGAAAATTAAAATAGGCTATCATCAATAGCATAGCAAACAGAGTTCCTTGTGAAACGAATGTGTTATGGTTTATCTACCCAGACATGTGCACGAATTCAAACAAGCCAAGCATACTTGCCTGCAAACATATGTACATGTTTGTTTTTGAGCCGGTCTAGTTGTAGGTCAGAAATGAAGTCGTTTTTTGCAAGAGATCTAATATCAACACTATCCAGTTTTTGCATGTGAGAGGGTTTTACTGATAAAGAATATAGATTTTGTTTTATCTTCTTTTCAAAATTGCAAAAATGTATAGACTGTATAGAATGTATATGCTTTATTTATGCGATTTGCCCTTTTGTCCAGTTCCATCACTTACATGGAAATAATGTAGAGCTGAACTATTTCCTTGACGAGCAGGAAAGTTCTCTCTTTATCATGTGTTTTCACCTGCCTTCCCCTCTTTCCCCTTTCTTTCTTTCTTTCATTTCATTCTTCATCCTTTTTGTTGTTGTTGTTCTGAATTCCATATACAACATTTCTTCAACATTTTAAGCAATAACTGTCTGAAAAGGCTCAATGACATTTGTTTAGTACTTTATTAGCTGTTATTTTAGGGGGTGCTATTTATTGATTGACTTATTAATTGCTCCAGGGGTATATTTTAGAAAGCTGGAGTACAACAATCAGATCACATGTTAATACAGAAAGCTGTAGTCCCTTGTACTAGAAACTGAAGAAGGCAGTCATTAAAAATATATACAAATCTATATAAGTGCAAATCAAAGACTTGCATGCTAAGAAATGACTTGTTATTGATTTGTTGTAATTAGAATTTGTCTATGATGACTGGAATAATGAATAACTATGCAAATGATTTAAGTTATATATATATATATATATATATATATATATATATATATATATATATATATATATATATATATATAATTGTAATATAAATATAAAGATATAAAATTATGTTAATTAGAATATAATTTTAAATGAGATCAATATATTGGCATCAGCAGAAAATCTACCTAAAATATTTGTCATTGTCATTTATTTGTCATTCCTAATATGACACATTATTCATTTAAAATGACAAAATAAATACCTTAACGTGTAAATTGTACAAAAACAGCATGTCATGAGCCAATTACTTCAATTAGAATCAAACAACACGAGGCTGTGAAGTTCTCCTGTGGGGCAGAAAATAGGCCCTGTCTAGCCACACTGTCACCACGTTCAGCCTAATGAAATTCAAGGAAAAATGGCCTTTGCTGTAATTCAATCATAAACAGCCTCCTGTAGTGTAAATGAAAACATTCCTTACTGCCTGTATTTTCACTGATTTGAAGATCTTCATAAACCTTAGTGTCTGATAAATAAATGCGTTGTCATGTCAATAAAACTGGGTGTGTCCTCAGTATTGTTTACATGAAGAGAAGCAAAATCATTCTCTGTTTGCTATGGACAGATACATGTATTGTGCTGAATGCAAAATACATTGGGCTTCTTCTCCCAGAGTGTTTCCTTCGATTGCCTGCTTTATAGGCCTAAACACAGCCATACATTCTTCATGGTTTCTAGTGTTGCTATAATTTAATCTATAATGGCAGGAAGCGTATCATATGAGAGCGAGAACGTGGGCACACGTAGCTGTTTAGCTTGGCTGCATGGTGCTGTTTATCATTTGCAGAGATCCAAGAGCAACTAGCACAGCACCTTCAATGGTTACCATGTGGCAAAGGCCTTACCCCAGCCAAACAGAGCACGCACAGGCAGTCTGCCACCCGCCACCAAATAACCCTGCCTTTGTGTGCCTCCAACCTAAAAAAGAAAGAAAAAGTAAGAAAGAAATATATAAAGATAACTGGGAAATTCTATGATGAATTGAATTTCTCCGATCAAAAGAATTCTTATAGGTTATTGATGTTCAACCTGTGAAACTTTAAAACAGCAATTTGATGTCCTTGATATTTTTCTGTCTAATTGCACAGTTTTAACCTGTTTAATCGTACCAAGTCAGACTCTGGAACATAATGCCTTGTCTCAAACTATACAACAGTGACAGTGGCATTATAAAATACCATTACAACGTTGCAATGATGGCAGGATCCTTGAACTTTGTCCTAGAGACAGTCCTTACAATATGAGACCAATTTATATGATTGCTTCTAAAAACGAAATGGTCCCCTGTCAGCAAAGTTTTGGAGTGCGATAACCCTGTGACCCAAATGTTCTGTGAGAATTCCTTGGAGAACTCCTGGCGCTTGTTGGTATTTCACCAATGATGGGCCACTGGTTTATTTAACATGGTCACTGTTTTATAAGCCGAACAAAAAAGGAAAGTCTCTCTTTATCCATGTCAGGAGCCAAGGGGCTTGGGAATGCTGCCGTGGCCTCTGGCCATTGTTTGCTGGGCATGGTGTGGTGCTTCCTCAAGCCTTCGGCTGACCTGTGAAGTAGGAGGACTGCTTTGCTCTCCTCTCTTCCCCCCTTCCTTCCTTTAGTTTCTTTTCTTCCTCAACGTGCTTTCAGCAGGACATGTGAGCAGCTGTCTCCTGAAATGACTTTCTGTCATAACAGGGGTGCTTGTTTAATGTTTCCTGCTCAGTGTTGCTTACTTAATCAAAGGAAACACTTCTCTGAAGAGCAGAGGAGGATGAGCGAGGCGCAGCTTGTCTGAGCCAGAGAATCCAGAATGAAGTTGGGATATTTCTAAATTGCCTTACCCACCATGGATGACATAATCTCATCTTTTCTCTGGTATAGCCTTTGACTTGAATCTGAAGTTTTATATTGCATTGCATTCTTACACACAAATGTGACACTACTTCTTGCAAACCAATACTTATTACACCTTTTAAATTTCATATTCGATTTTGAAATATATTTGTGATACAGTTTGAAACCTCAGTATGTTACCAAAGAGTTCAGTGAAAGTTCTTGGTTATACAGTGTCATTATGATTTTAGTCTTATCCTATCCTTCCTTCTCAATCAAGGATGAATAATGATGAGAGTAAAAGTTTCTTTCGGCAAACAAAGGTCAGTTTAAATCCTGACATTGTGATGCACTCAGGAGCAGCAGTCAGTGGGAGTGACGTTCCCTATTCTGAGTAGCACAGGCAAAGCAGTCACGGGGACAAAGTTGTAGAGCGCAAAGGGCAAAGTACAGAGAAATGAGACATGTCAGAATACACTGTCACTGTTCTATCACCTGGTCAGCACTGTAAGTTCCTGCTGAAGGGGAAAGGAAGTTGTGAACAGTGCTTAGAATGTCTGCACTCTTGTAGAATATCCAAGGAGGTAAATTCACACTTTCAAACCCATTCTGGTTCAGGGGAAATGAGATTTACTAAGTGTGGGTACACAAATGTCCTACAAGCTGTAGTTTGGCCTCAGCCTGTATGCTTACATGTCATGTTTCTCTTTTTCTCTAAGTATGAGTTATCAATGAGACTCCAACAACCAGGCAAAAAGGCAGTTAAATATAGGCCTTTCTAGATGTAGGCCTGTCAGAATATACTTGATTAGTCATACAGAGGGAGCTACAGTCCTGCTGGGTGTGGATTACCATAGCGACAGAGCTGTTGCACGGAACTATGGATTATCACGGCAATAGGCAGTGAGTGGCTATGGGCTGAGTGAATAATCACCTGACAGAGTGTCACTTTGCTCTACTTGATCACTGAAATGAATGTCTCTTTCACCAGGGCTTGATTACAGTCCCATAGTCAAATTAACTCAGTGCCTAAATAAGTTCTGCTTTTTCTGGGAATGCATTTCATTAGGAGTTTGTTTATGTTTGATCAGCTTGCATTTCAGAAGAGGAGAGCTCACACTCCCTATAAATTCATGGGTTTCATGGAGTATTTAACACTCATTTTTACGGCACAATAATTATGATTTTTTTTCTTGTGTCATAGCAAATAGAGCTATGTGCAATGTTATGCTATCTTTTATGTGTCACTTACTGAATTTGATAATTCAGCATTTTAAATATTAGGACATATTTTAAATACTTTTATTCCTGTGCATGATATATATATATATATATATACCATCACCGCATTAAAATGATTTTGAAAGTTTAACACATTTTAACAGATTCCTGGCACTAAACAACACAGAAGACCAGAGAGAAAGATATATAGCTAGATAGCTAGAAAATGATTCAGGTTCATGCTTTTTTTAGTCCATTTTCCTCTTTTCTCAGACAACGCAAGATAAATATTCACTTATTAAAGCGTAACTGAAATAGACTGTGTCATGCATCAACCTAATAGCCAAAAGGCTTGGTTCAATATGGCCCACTTGAAGAGAGGCTTTCCTAATGGAAGAACTGACGTCTGCCTTGCCCAAACTTCATTCATCAGGCCTGGCCACTGTTCATTATACACTACAAAGAACTGCCATTGAAAATGGTTAGAGCCATCCATTAAGTTCAAGCGACAAGTGTTGGCGGATTATGGGAATAACATGTCGAGGAAAATAGGACGCCGATACTCCAGCCATGTGAGAAGCAGGATGATAAGTGCCACCTGGCTTTTTATACACGGTATCATCAAGGGAGTGGACCAAACCAGGTTTTCTCATTGCTGCAGTGTGGTAATGTTTGAATGGTCTTTTAGAATGAGCCTAAAAAACCAGATTAAGCTTCTTGTAGTCTACTCATTTTCTAGTCATTCTGCTGAAAGACATTTCTTGCCAACAACGGGTCTCTGAGGGTTTGTCTAAATCCTTGAAGGTATATTATGCTGTTTCAGATAGGCAGCATTAAAACAACTAAACAGTGAATTAGATAGCATTTGGCTGGGATATTTTGTTTCACATTTATATGTTCACGTTTTAGTCGAAATCACATTGATTCAGCACATTTGTCCATTGTAGAATTTGCCACATATAGGTAAAGAAAAAAAAAAGGCCTTAGGGAATTCTCGAGGTTGACATGAGTGAGCTCTCGCTGCTCCCTATTGTGCCTAAAAAGATGACCGAGAGCTTAGCATTTGTCTGCACTACCTCATTCTGATAGAATGCCTGCACAGACAGATCCGATCCCTCCACAATAGCGCTAATGTAGCGAGGGTTACATAGAAGGGTTTGTAGGCCTGTGGGCCCTGGTATGGAACAGAAAAGGATTTAGGCTGCCCCAGATCCTGCACATGTTTTTTTTTTTTTTTTTTCGTTTTTTTTTCTGTGATGTCACATGTGACCGTTCTCGCACAAAAAAGCCATGCTGTGTCAGCAGAGTGCTGAGGCCAATCGCTTGCTGTTACAAAGACCTGAAAAGCCGGGGGCTGCCAGAGATCAGCATTTTGGCACTGCCTCCACAACAGGTGTGCTTTACAGTGGCAACAAAACCCAGTCAAGGATTTGTGCATGGTCCAGCTAATGAATATTGTTTATAATGGAGTCATTTTTACCGAATAATGGCAACACTAGTCGTATGCTTTAATAAAGCAATCTGGAATCAAGTATATGGTGGTTTTAAAAAATGGGATCACTCAAGCCATGGAAGGAGTGGCCCCAAGCAAAGCCACAGTATACATGAGCCTAGTATTCCAGGCCATATAGGCCAAAGTATTCAATGGCTTCATGGTGTTTGGCTAAAAGACAGAGGAATCTCTCCTCTCTTT
The DNA here is from genome assembly GCF_041902795.1 of Electrophorus electricus. Lineage (NCBI taxonomy): Eukaryota > Metazoa > Chordata > Actinopteri > Gymnotiformes > Gymnotidae > Electrophorus > Electrophorus electricus. The sequence goes on along the minus strand of NC_137502.1, from coordinate 7,962,513 downwards.
TATGCTTGTGCTACTTAAGGATTAGAACATGGATGGAAAGCCTTTAGGTGCTGCAATCTTGGATAATGATATGTTTATGAGAAGTAGTTATGAGGAACCTCATTAGTGCTTTAATTGGATCAATAATAATCTGTAAGAGCAAACACCAGGGGACACTGTCTCCTGCCGAAAAGGAGTGTTATGTTGTATACAGAACAAAGCATATGGTTTAGATTTGCTGAAAATGTAGTCCAGAATGTTACAACTGCAAATTCGTTCTACTGCTTTGGTCAACAAGTTAATCATTATCTTTACACTATGTTCATATGTACGTATATGTTCATATGTACGCATATGTTCTTTAACATTGGAATGAATCCTATCTAGTCCTGTTTATTTACAGGTGTGAAAAAAGTCTGTGAACCCTTCAGTATCATCAGAATTTTTGCATTAATTAATTTTTGCTTTTGCTCCTAATCTAATTTTAAGATGCAGAAGAAGCTGATGTCATCTTTTAGAAGGCATTCAGGCAGAAATAAAGACAATTCTAAGGGGTTCTCAATCATTTTCCTTTCTAATCACAAACAATGGTTTAAAATAATTTAAGAACTTTGATTTGGATTTGGCCGAAACAAATTTATTGTTGCACTATAATTTATTAATTGAGAGTAATTAGTTTATTTATTTACTGAGTATGATTAGTGTCCAATGTAGCCAAATAAATAGGACACATGAGAGTTTAGGAGAGCTGAATCCCTCTTAATTCTAGGCCCATGACCAGCAATACGAAGTGTTCAGCGTGAACGGTGGTGCTTTTCTCTTTTCCAAACCAATGATGGCACTCCTCTCCATCCGTGGACTTCTCCCTGTATGCTGTGCTGACTTTTCCTTTCAGCACCAGCCAAGCCACTGGCTAATCTGAGCGTGACTGTATCAAGCAAGGTCACCGTGGTGATGACGGGTGAAAAGGGGTGAGGGGAGGTCTGGCTTGTTGTGCACCAGAAAGCACTGCTTTACGTTTTCACCGTCCATTACCCCCGACCGGCGACTTCATTTTAAATCGAGTCATCGAGGAGAAAAGGAAAAGCCCCATGGACGTGTAGCAGGGGGTTCTAGGAGCTGTCACCTTTTAATCTAAACAAATGATGCCCCCCCTTCCCCCCCAAAAAAATCCCCCCAAAACAGAATAGCAAATAGCCACTGGTTCACAATTTCTTGGTTTCTCCATTTCCAGTGGCAACTTACAGTATTGGTTTTACAGAGATGGTTATAAGCCTTGTGGGAGACGTATTTTGCACTGTAAATAAATCAAATTTCACAGCATGTACCACCCATATACTAAAGCTGGAAACAGTGCTTTACAGGCTGATGAGTGATAGAATGTGGAAAAGGGCAGGAAAAGAGCTCAGCTTAGCGTGGCAACCACAGCCACAGTCAGTAGCCCTTAAAGCAAAGGCAGGATAAACTTGTCCACCAGAGGTATTGGTTTCACAGACTCATCCCAGATTAATTTAACAGTACGCTCGCCACTGTTCTCTGCAGCTGTTGGCAGGGGTGCAAATGGCAGCTATTAGATAAAGAGGCAGACATTGTGGCCTCACTCACATGTTCCCCTCATTTAGAGTGCAGGGGAGCTGATGCTTACAACTGGAACAGTGGCTCTGTGTAGAAAACAAGGTGCAGATAATGCTTTAAAGTTATTCAGACATGAATCAGCTTTAATGTAAGATCATATATCACATGCTTCTGATTTGCCGACGATGGCATAGCTTGGCTCCATGCGTGTTGGTGGTGCAGAAAGGTGTGGGAGCGCTCAGATTAAAGACACCATGTTGGAATCTTTCTGACTGGTGACCCTCAGGAACACAACTGGCTATGATTTTATTGGGAGGGAAGTGCAGAGCAAATAATTAAAATAATTTTTCATTCAGTAATATAATATACACTAAGCCACATGTGCCTTTACTTGAGATAAGCTGTGGGGGACATAATAATTTATGGTACCACCAAGCATTTAATGGGTTAAACAGGTTTATGTCTTTTCTGTTAAGAATAAAAATCTTTTGGTTGTGTCCTTATACTCATTTCAGGGCATTTTTCTTCTCTTTCCTTCAAACAATATAATACTAATATTGCTAAATACATTGGGCTTGCTGTTTTTTTCACCTTTCAAGCTGGGTGCTTTGGGCCACTAAAAACTCACTTTAGTGTGACAAAGTGTGTCTTCACTAGGAATCATCTGCACCAGGTCTATGAAACTATGATACAAAGTCTTTTTTTTGACCTGCAGTGTGATTATTATAAATTCTTTTATAACAAGCAATGAAAAAAACAAAAAAACCCAAAAAAACAATCTCCTCCAAGCCAGGCTAGCTCACACATTAATTATAGTCATATGAAAATTGGAGTATTTCTACTTCTCCCTCCATTCCTAATTATTTCTGTTATTCCAATAGCTGGCTTACTTTGATGTGCCAAATCCTGTATTTAAACAGTCTAAGATTCCTACAGTTCTCCTACATTCGCTCATCGTAAGGAGAAAAAAAAAGGGCTAGTTATGATAGTATGAAGGAAGACGGTGATGGTGAGTGCAACATTCAGGGTTATTCCTGTGTGTGTCTGCCTGCGAGCCAGCAGAGAGTAAATGTGTAATGTGAGGAGATTTGTAATGTTGGACAGGACTGCTGTCAGATCCCATCCGTAGCACTGCCGATGGATGTAATGGAGAGAGTCCAAAGGCAGCACTTCCTGCTCTATGACTGTACTGTACACGGCAGGACGTTTCACTAAAGGTGACACAGCAGGAAAGGCACAATGCATGGTGCTTCTACTCTGTATTATAGTGACCTCTCTAACTTGAGCTGCACTGTTTGTGCTGTCCTTTCTGTGTGTGCTATTGTGTGCTATCCTTTTCTCCAGAAATGCTGCACCACATAGCAAAGGGAATTTTGTAGCCAGGAGAGGTAAGAAACACATAGTGCATGATTTTGCAGTACCTCAAAAATGCTTTCACAAAAATTAAAGGAGGTACTTCTACATTTTCTGCAGTCGACCATATGGCTAAACTTGAGAGAGAGAGAGAGAGAGAGAGAGAGAGAGAGAGAGAGAGAGAGAGAGAGAGAGAGAGAGAGAGAGAGAGAGGAAAAAAGACCTACAGATGATGTCCTGTGTATTATTAATATGTGTGTCTTATTGAAGACAGTTTAGTTCAAATGCAATGCAAATGTTGCAAAATATGTCATACTGTGCTTGCCATTTTATTATGTGCATGTTTGCAAATGCAGTAAACTGGCCACTCAGCTCTCCAGGTGTGCAGACCTACAGGCTTTGGGAAGTGTGTGTATTTGTCCGCATGAGTGCACATGTGTTCATACATGCGCATACTTAAAATCAGGCCTGGAGCTGAACAGTCAGAGTTATGGCTGTGTGTACACCACAATGTCCGAGCTCTCCTGGACCATGGGCAGGGTTGCACTGTAAAAGATGACGCTCGGTAAAACCATCATCATGTATTTTCATAAAGATGAGCTACGAGGCCGCTCTCTGCTCTATGCCAGCCGCTTTATTAATGGGGTTCTGTCAGAGCCGAGATGCTCTGCATATTCGCATATTAAACAGTCAAGGGGTGGGGAGGGCTGTCTGTTTTATTACGGCGGGGCATAAATCAGAGTAAAGTATCCTCCTCTCTCACTCTCACTCTCTTAAAGCTGCTTATTGTAATGAAGTGGTTTTAGACTCGCTGGCCTGCTTCAATCCCTGCATGCTGACCTGTGGCAAAGTAAGCCAGGGTGTCAGAGGAGGCTTCGGAACACTGTCCTTTACAACACCGCTGGCCTGACAAGTTCCAAATCAGTCATTTGGTATTTGAGACTGCATATTAACGTTTGACATAGTAGAGATTTAGTATACAACTCCCTATGACAGAAAATGCAAGTGAAAAAAGTGCTCTTGACTACATAATTCTTCCTTCAATCTGGAATACATTATGCTCACTGTCGTGGGGCACGCTGTCCTCTATGAAGCCACTCTGCTATAATTTATGTCTTTGTGACATAAATCTCTTTGTGTGTGCATTGTCTCCATTTTTCAGTAGCCAAATGGCTCATAATGTTTCTCTGTCATTTCAAATATTGGCAACAAAGTCTGTGTTTCCTCTAAGAATCAAACACATCTGGCAGAATGAGCTCAGGCAGTCCGTTCACAGCATGTTCTGCTTGTGTTCTGGTGTTTGAGGTCCTCCCCTGCACTGGGCTTCCTGTGTCAGACCCATAGGTGAGGGCGATGAGATCCAGCTGCTCCTGTCCTTACCTGTCTCTGACAAGCCACACAGCTGTCACTCCACGTCCTCCCAGCCTCCAGAGTCTTCTGCAGAAACCAAGGTCTGACCGCTCTCTCTGTGTCTGACATGCATCATACCTGACATGCGTGAGGGTGCTTCGGTGCATTAGAGTCAAGCAGTCACAGGGACAGCATTCTAAACTGTGACACTCTGTCAATTCTTATAATCTATTCAAATCTATTCAAAATCTATTCAAATGATCTCATCATTTGACTGAATATTTTTCGCTTAGTGGTTGGTAGATGGGAAACACTGGGGTCAGACAAATGTCCATCCGAAAAACAGACTAGAAAATTTTAAAACAGACTGGAACATTTCATAAATATTTATTAGTTTCACGTCTGCATGAGGAACACGTGATATGATGGTGATGAACTGAACTATAAATACTACAACAAAGAACACTAAAGGAAAATCAAATAAAACTTGGAAGAATATAGTGAATGAACTGAACGAATGTAAGCACATGCTGAAACTGACTGTGACAAATTGGTTCCAAACAATAAAACAATAAACCAAAATAATCAACAAATCCATTGCACAAATTTCTCTTTTCATTCACTCAATTTGTCTCCCCCTCTCTCTTTCTCTCTCTCTCTCTTTCTGTCTCACTGCCCCACAGCCTCAGAGAACAGCAGAAGAGTAAGAAAGCACAGAGCTAGCAAACCCTTTAACTGTCATGTTTCACTTTAGCAGGCAGGCAGTTATCGCTAGGGCTACTGACAGAGAGGCCTGTGATTGAGATGGATTGGAATAAGTATTTACAGGAGCAACCACTGACCCTCGTGCTCACGTGTTCCAGGCATTTCTGACTCTGGCGCTGGTCTGACACGTTCGTCCACTCTGCTCTACATGAATTAATAATCCAGGACCGTGGCAGTGTGCTGCTTCATCCAGTGTATGTATGTGTGTGTGTGTATGAGAGAGAGAAAAAGAGAGAGAGAGAACATGTGTGAATGTGTGTTAAGTGTGTGTATAGATGTGTGTGTGTATACATTTTAAAGAGTAGCACATATTATAACATCATATCCACTACACTACATTACTGTCATAATGTGCACTAACCTGTTTTGCTAATTGAAAGGGCTCACAAGCCCACCCACTCAAGCACCCACCTCTCCTCCCCCCACCACACACACACACACACACACACACACACACACACACACACACACTTACACAGCATGTGACATTGTGAGTCAATGCTCATGTTTTAGATGGATGGCTGTGTCAGTCCTAATTCCCACCCGGCATGCAGTGTGGCTATTGAGGCGTACAGTAGGTACTGTAATGTTAACTCTCTGGCCAAGCTCCAGACATCTGCACTCTAACCTCCATTCAAACAGAAAAAAAAAGAGTCTGGCCTATAGAGAAAGAGAAGGGAGAAAGAGAGACACTGAGGGAGAACCTTGTACAATATTTTAATCATATCTTTTGCCTGATAATGATTCTGACATGTTTTGTTGTAGTTTTGATACTAAGTGCCTCAGAGGCTGCTTACTCCCTCATTCTTTCTCTCTTTCTATCCTTCTCTCTCTCTATCTCTATGTCACTCTCTCCCCCTCCCCCTCCTCTATTGACTGTCTGCAATCAGCCAAGACGGCTTGTGCAACGAGTGGGAAAGCGGCCCAGATTTAACAGTGGCGGCCCAGTGAAACCTAAACCACTTCATTTCAGGACCTGACGGCTCCCATCTGCCTCCCTCTTGCCCTGGAGTCGGTTTCCCTGCCACAGACAGAGACACAGATTTTTATGAAACAGACCATGCCTCAAGAACAGAGAGCTGTGCTTCTTCAAATGCCCATGGTATCGCTGCCTGTTTCTTGGTAGCTTTCAAGGCTTTCAAGGCTGTATGCAAGCCGGGTAGGAAAAACAAGTATGATTTATCAGGCGGGTGAAGTGAACTTGCTCCTTGAGGGTCCCAAATGCAAGGAAACAGGAGCAGTGCTTATCTGTTGGCCCGGGAGAGGGCATTGAGATTTAGGGCAGAGCGGGTCAGAGATCCCCTGCAGAGGCCTGGGCCTACATGCTCGATAAGCTCGATGGCTCCAGCTAAGATAGGCTCTCCAACAACAATGGCTCATTAATCACTGGCCGTGTCCAGCCTGCCCGGCTGCCTGCGAGAGAGGCACAGGGACGGTTACTGTCCACCCACAGCTCCAGGAGGTCTCCAGCTACACAGGACATTTTCCCAGAGATGTTATTAATTAGCTGCCTGAGCCAGCCAGGCCCTGAGGGTCATCGCTTTGGGTGCCATTGGACCTCACTGTCGGACAACGCGCCTTCCACAGACGCCCTGCTCTGTCTGGTTATGTCAAGCCAGAGAATAAATCAGGGATCGAGAAGGGGAACCCATAAAGTGTTGTTGAGTCATAGCGGGGCCTGGAGAATGCTGCTTTATCTCATCCAACGGAACCCTTTATCCTGACAACCCTAGCCAACCATCCTGAACTGACCCTATTGTGTACTTTTTATCATTTAGGTTTTATGACCTGTTTGTCTGCCATGTACTCCATTTAGAAAAAATATACTTGATTATGATCATATTGTCACTCAGCGTGGGAGGCTCATGCCTGATACTAAAACTCATAGATCTGCCAAGTGTGCAGAATATAAATCTAATATCAAATGTAAAGGAGATGGAGTATGCTACAATTATAATATATAATGTGTAATCTAATGTCAGTTCACCAAAGAATGGTTCAGATCACCTTTATGCACAATTAGATGGCATTTAAATTGCAAATAGTTAAAATGTCTTCCTAGATGACCTTTCACCTACAACCCATATCTTCAAATTGACAGTTTGAGCAGGGCTACATTCTAGAGATTGTATCAACTAATCCTAAGAGTTCTGAGCTGTAGTACAGATTCATTCTTCATCAACCATTTTAACCTCATCACTGTAGAACAAACATGACTGCATCTGTTGCAGCTGGTAAACACTGTCCTCTGTCCACATCTCACTTTAAGATCCCTGCTTTCTAAGCCACTCCCCACTTGAATTTCTACACACAAAAATGAATCCTATCTGGCATAAACGGTAATGTGGAACACACTTTTGAAAACTGATTTGATCTTAATTTCAACAAAATAACCTTGGGAACCCACTGACCTGCTAGATCCCTTCATTCAGGGCAAGAGCCATGTCGTTCAGATTTCCCTGTGGTAAAGAGCAGCGTTAAGTTGAACATCATCACTCATTCTACAGTTTGGCATGTGCAAATTCAAAAGCTTAGCCAAGTGATACTCAGGCCCATTATGGGATTTCCACCCACTGCAGAGCCAGGCTCATTGATGGTTGTCTTGTTTTTTTTTTCTCCTGTAGCCATCTCAAACTAAACTGAATTTGAAATGCAGATGTACTTGAACTGGAGTACACAGATGGAAAGTATTCCCTAATATACAGTGCAAGATGTCTATGCCTCAGACCATTCATTCATTCATGCAACAAGCTCTTCGATAGCTTTTGCAGAAGAGACATGGTGTTCCTTACAGACATGGTGTTCCTTACAGACATGGTGTTCCTTACAGTGGAATCATTGGGAAAGGCAAAGACTGAAGAAACTATTGTTCCTTAGTTAAATGACCCAAATAACCTAGTCTTATCTTTTTTGGCTTTTGTTGCATATTTACTTTTTTTGGCACAGGGGCTAAAGATCACAATAAAGCTGCTCATTGCTTCCTTACCTCCTGGGCCTTCCCTACCTCCTGGGTCTTACCTTCTGGGACAAGAAGTGCTTCACAACCGCAGTGTCAGACACACAGTTGAACAGTGAAAGCTTTTTTTTTTTTTCTTTTTTTTTTTTTTGAAGGGACCCTTAGCGCAATAAGGGCTTGACACTGGTTCAGGCTTCCTTCCAGCTTAAAGCCATAGATCAGAGTGGTGGGTGGTGGCCAAAGCTGGTGGAGTCTCTCCAACAGCTGCCATGATGAAACCTCTGAGACTATGCCGCTTCTGTGCATTAGCCACAAATCATCCAGGGCTCCATTCACTACCGATTCCCCCGTAACTTTAGGCCTTTTAGGTTGACTACTGCACTGCACCAGTGTGTGGTAAGGGACATTTTTATTGGAAGCTGATGAATATTGCATGAAGTGGAATTAATCCTCAACAGGCAAAGCGCAAAGCTACAACATTCTCATACAGCACAGAGCTAATACATGGTGGCTGGGGTCTATTGTTGGCTGTTTCTCTGCAGTGGATTGAGACCATAAAAAAATGTTGCACATACCCTTGCTCGTTGCATACGTCTATCAAGAAGATGCTAGCTGATGTGTAAAGGCCTTGTTTGATGCATGGTATTGATTTGTCATTATAGTGTTATGAGTATAAAGTCTGCTCTGTATAGATTAGTTGTAAGTAAACTTGCATGGCACTATTTACAGGTTTTGGATGTTATTGAGTAACTTTATTCCTCTGTTTATTTTTGCAACCAGTATCACTTCTTGTTTTTTAAAGGAACATGTTCACTTTTGGAGAGGAAGCAGAGTTCCACTGAGTGACACAAGTTGTACGCTGGTTAACTGAAGTGCATGGAACCCTTACACAGGGCCATCTATGCTGCATCACTGTACAGACTTCATTATTGAGTCACTGGTTTCCCTGAAAGCCTTTCATATGTGAAGTTCTTTCTACAGTCACATTTAAACACATTTCTCCATATATGTCAATATATGGAGGTGCAATTAATCATTGTTCATATGTTTGTGCTCCTTGCAAATGTCTCTTAAAACTTTCAATGGGCTACATGTGCCATGGATTTAAACCCAGCATTACGATAATCTGTGCATCAATGTAAATGTTCCTGAATGAAACGTGAAAATTACAAGCAGGCCCAGCTGTGCTCGTGCAGCGAGTGCCCAGTGTGATTTATAGCATGAGGGGACGTGCTCTGAGCAGGGCGCCGTAAGCGTCCAAGAAAACTTTTCAACACGCGGGTCAATTGCTTGCAGGTTAAGTGACAGTGGAGGAGTGAGGCTGTTGATTTCCTTAGCAGATCCAGATGTTGAACCGTGTCAGAGGGAGTGGGACTTGGCTTTTGCACAGAGCAGCACAGCGCACAGGGCTGGCCTGTGCGAGAGTGTATGAGAGAGAGAGAGAGAGAGAGAGAGAGAGAGAGAGCAAGCTCAATGACTGTACAAATGCTTCCACACAAATCTTTGCACACCCATCAAAGCTGAGAAGCTGTAGGGTCCTGCTTTCAAGATTGTGTATCCCTTCATTCCTACATCATAAGATATCTAAGGAGCATAAATAGATAATATCAGTAATATAAATGTCATTGATGGTTACTTACAAGTTACAAGTTTTTTTGTTTTTTTTTCATACTACATGTTTATACAGGGAAAGGCAGTTTTTTTTTTCAAAGCCCCTCTTTATTGGCATCTTTTATGTATGTAGTACATAGCTGTTCAGGTCCTGCTGACAGAAGGCATTTTTCTGAGATAAACCATTGTGAATTCTATTTGAAATGTCATGGCAGGGCATTCATTCTCTGAAGTATGTGTAGACAGGCATGAAATAGGCATGGTTAAGATATTTCATGTACCACTAAAACTACATCGAACATGACAGCTCTGTGTTCCCATGCTTAATTTGCTCTGCCATTATAATTGCCTCGATGGTCATGGCAAACGTCGCTCCTAAGCAGTCCATAAGTGAGACTGTAAAGCACTCTCAGGTCACCAAATGTGCTTTCATTATATTTTCATGAGGCATGTGATGCAAATAGAAGTGGTGCCGCCCCTCTTAAACTACATTTTTATGGAACAGATATGGTGTCCACCTCCTCACACCCATATTTCAACCCCAAATTCCTTTCTGGGCTTCCTGCCTGTTCTTTTCCAGATGCTCTCCCTCTCACACTGCCATTCAAGATGTGGACCCTTACACTACACTGTATGGACTGTCCAACACTGACACACAAAGAACTAGCAGATAAAGATAAAGTTGCCTTCCAGGCATCTATCATTTACATTTTTTTTTTCTAGACATATTGAATAACACTCATTTGTTTTAAAAATGTATAGCACCCATAGCAAAAAACATGTCTTTGAAGTAAAGAAATAATCAGAAATTAAATGAGCCCCTTAGAAAGTTCACAAAGAGCATGCGATTTACACTAAAACCTTAGAATTAAAGGCATGCCTTGTGTGCATTAGTCTTAGGCTGGTTAGTGCACAGCCTCAATCTCATAGCTTTATAAGTGGCATTTTCTATCAGGGCACTAACTAAGAGCTCATTTTCGCTCACAAATGTTATTGTTTTTAAATTGTCATTAGCCCAAATCTTCTTTTAGCTCAGAGGCAAAAAGAGAAAGCTCGAAGATCCCTCACTAACCCTCCATCTGACATGTACATTTCACTCTGTCGACTCCCACTCACATTAACTCTCTCTCTTGTTCTATCTCTCTCTCTCTCTCTCTCTCTAACTCCATTTCTCTTTCTCTCTCTATCTCTCTCACTCCATTTCTCTCTCTCTCTTTGTTTCATGAGAAGTCACTTAATTTGAAATAAGTACTTTATCCTTGAGGGGGATTTGTCACTGGCTCTGACTCCCTGGACAGCTCGAGTAAACACATTATTAGCAGAAATGTATACAGTCACTCAGTGGAATGAGGCCGCCATAAGCAGCTTGTTGATGACAGGCCATGTTAATGGAGAACTGATGCCAGCTCTATTCCTCAGGCTTAGCTCTGAGGAGCTGATAAACCAAGCATGACGTCAGTGAAAGGAGAGGGTTAGCCATGCCTTTGCTTCCTCTATTACTGGGTAAAAACATTCACCAACATAATTAAGCAAAGTGCAAATATCACCTTATGCCTTCATGAAAGCCAATCAGGAAGCAGTAAAAAAAAAAAAAAAAAAAAAAAAAAAAAAAAAAAAAGTTTCATTGATTCTGTTTTTGCAGACTGTAGCTTGTCAGTGAGGTGCGTGGCTAAAACCTGGCCTTTTAGAACTTGCTGCCAGGTGCACAGCAGACTGTAGAGAACCTTTTGATGTTTTCTCTGTTTTGATACTTTCTGCCCTTTTATGTGTCGTGGTGGGGGGGAACACAGTCACATTTTGCATTCTTCTACTTGTAAGTTATGACTAATTTTCCAACTGTACTTCTTTTTGCTCCTCAGTCATCCGTTGACAAGACCTGTTTACAGAGAGGGCGACGTGTGGTGCTGCGCAGCAGAGAAGCAGTTCTGGAGAAGCGCAGGGGTCTAAAGCTTTAATACCATTAATTCTTATTGTCATTTAAGAGGATGAGTGGGGCAGCGGGTGGATGGGGATGAGCTTTTACTGCAGCGAGCCAGGATTTACGAGCACACCTCTCTCCCTCTCACTGGTCTGCAGCACCAGCAAGTACACCCAGCCTGGGGGAAACCCCACCTGAAAAAGGAAGGCTTTTCAGTGGACCGTAGCCATTCCAAAGGGCTGGGTTGCACACATGTGCTTTGCACAGACATTAATTGTGTATGATATGAGATGAAATGTGGTGAAAGATATTTTAATCTTAGTGCTTCTCACTTCCACCCTTAGGAGAAGCCTGCACTAATTATCAAATTCATCAACTGGATAAAGTGTGTCAAAGCACAGAGTTCAAAAACTGCAGTAATGGGGTTCCCCAGGATTTAGATTATAAACAACTAAAATATCAGGATTAATGTACTGATATTATTTCATGGTATTTCATTTGCTATATTATTTACAGGCCCACATTAATCACTTGTAAGGTGCTTGAACTGTGTTGACAGTCAGACTAGAGTTCAATGAAAATGGAAGATGCAGCAGTCAAATCATTACCATAAAACTTTTCATATTAGTGACTAAAGCCATAAAGTTTCAGAACTCCATTTCACCCTAACTTCATGCATGTACCGCAAAGACAGAGAGGTTTTGGAGTCGAAAGCTCTGTGAATGTAATCAGCAAGACTGCCAGCCCTCGATGTTGCTCTGCCTTGATATAGTAGTGAACATTTTCCTTGTGAAATTAATTTCTTAGGCAAAGAACAATGCATGTGGGTTGAGCATTAATAGAAGTGTTTTAATTGAATCAAAGCACATAGTAATATTTCACATCTTCAGACATGCTTTTCTTTACAGCACCGGAGAGCAAAGGATAAGGATTAAATCCAATTAGCCTTGCTATGTTTCAAAAGACTGCAGCAGGGAATAGACTCTTAATTGGCCAGAAGGCAATTAGTAGAATTAATCCCATCAGAATTTTGAGAATACGGGCAGATTTAAAGCATATTCCCTTGACAGATTTAATCAAGGTTTTCTTCCGTAGTATAGGGCTTTTTTTCTTCTTTCAATGCAAGTAAGACACAATCCTGTCTGTAACAAGTTTAATTGTTTGTTATAAGCAATTAAAAATAAACATTCTTATTGTTCTCAGCTGGAAGCCCCAGCAGCACAGTTGCGCATCAAAGTCTCTGATCTAATTCTTGAACTGACCCTTGTCATGCAGGAATAGAGAAAAGAAATCCTGACAGCCCTGATGTTGAAATAGTTAAAAGAGACTGCAACATTTTTTTTTTTCCCTTTGGCTGTTCAATGTTTGCGTTTCCAGCCTTTTTGGAAGATACACCTAACAAAATAATACTCTTGAGCTTAAGGAGTGGAAAGGTAGAGGGACAGAGTGAGTGGGTGAAAGCTGATAGGGGGATGGGAAGGAGGTAACTGTAAAGGCTGCAGTCAGAGTGGCTCCTGTCCCCTCTGAGTGAACATCCAGATGGTCCCACAGGGCAGAGAGCTGGGCTCCTTCTCTCAAGCTCACTTCTCTCAAGTGCAGCGTTAAAGCTGTTCCTCCAGGGGTATGGAAAACAGGATAAAGACTGCAGAGGGGGGAAGAGAGAGTTTTTGGGATTGGTGCTGCAGTTAAACAAGGGATCAGTACTAGAGGGAAGAACGAGGACGGCGCCTCTGTATGGTAGCACTTACTGACTCCTGCTAATGTAAACGCATGCAAAACGGTAGCGTCTCCGCTAACAAAGATGAACAACACCATGGCTGATTTTGTTTCTTTATTAACATAAAGTAATATACACTGAAGGACACTAGTCTATGGAGAGCTAGCTGCTAATGTCCCGTAGTAGACATGGACAATGTCAGGACTGAATACAGATTAGGCAACGTCCTTCCCTCCCCGGGGGAATTAAGAGAGGCTTATATGGGACCGGCTGCTAAGTAAGAGCACGGGTGCCAGGGGTGTCCCCCCCTGAGCTATTAACCTGGGTGCTCCTGTCTGAAACCCCATCCCCTCTGCAGCCGGGTGCCTCGGCTCAGAGCCACGTTATTTACTCTCTCGGAGGGAAGATGATGAACTGCCCCTCCATCAAGGTGACAGAGGATGGAGAACATAGCCAGAGCAGAGCCAGAGCAGGGCCTGCTAATGTCTTTTAGTGCCACTGCACTTTGTGAGGGCATCGGCATAGTCATTCAGGCCTGTCCCTCTGTGGAAACAAAAATAATACAATGAATAACTGAATGAAATGTTCAATTGACCAGGGACCCAGTTGTCTACTTTGGTTTCGATGCAATGTTATATTGAGCATGCAAAAGGGTTTCCCTTGTCTGAAAAGTATGCTGAACACAAGTGCGCATAAACACACACACACACACACACACACACACACACACACACACACACACACAAAAATGCAGTTCATATCTGTGTTTAACAGTCTGTTACTGTCCCTGTTGGGGTCCATTGTCTTGTCACGAAAAACCACGTAAAGTGCAATCATTCTCAGGTAGGTGGAAAGAGAAGATATTTTTGTACTCTGGTGATGTTATCGGAATAATTCTTCATCGACTACAAGCTCATGTCCTCTTGTGGTTCAGTGGGTGTTGTGCTCATCTGGTCTCAAGAAGTGCTTCATTTGAATACAGAGACCTGATTTTTATCTAGGTCTCCATGGTTTTCACCTATACAGGAAATCTATGAGACAACACAAAGTTTTACTATGTTAACGGCAGGCATACATTTACCCTCAGATGAATATTTCATGAAACAATTTAAAAATATCAACTTTTGCTGATTTAATGGCAAAAGAGGGACCCTGGACATTTTAGACAAAAAAAGTTTGTGTAATTTAAATTTCAGTAAAGTGACAGGTGGCCTACTGAAGAAAATCACTTAATTAGCTGTGGTAAATCCCTGAGAGTTATTAAACACTCAGCAACATCTGTGATGCTGTTAAGAATTGCTGGGACTATGAAAGAAAAATGAAATTCATACCATGATCAAAAAAGTCTTCCTTCCTTTTTTGCAGATGATAAATCAATACAGCAGAAGAAAGAGTTGGAAAGATAGTTTTGCATGAAGACATTTGTTCTGGCCATGAACTCTTGCTCCGCCATTTAAAAAACAGACCAAGATGTGACTCTGTAACTGGACCTTCTAGCATGGGTTAGGAAAATACGTCAAAAATATTTAGCCTTCTAATTTTGTTTTGTTGAGGATGGTCACTCCTAATATTGATGCAAAGTTCACCACGGATGCTGGACCCTATGATGTGGTCTCCAAACCCAGTAAAAGTGATTGAGTGTGTTGACAGGGGAATTTTGGGGCTTCGTGGTCCATGCTTGAATCCACCTCCACACTGTCAGCAGTGGGGAAGACAGGGAGTAGAGGGTGTCTGGATGAAACGCTGGAATAGCACGCTGAAAACCTGCCAGAAACAGTCCAAACAGAAACTCTACCACAGCTTGTTTTCTTTGCCATTCCCACTGCCTTGCAGTCTTCCTAAACTATCTCTAAGCTCTTAGACAGAGTCTGTTTCTAATCGTGGTACGCAATTAGTAATTACCATGACAGTGAGTTAACATTCTTATCTCACTCAACCGCTTGAAGTCTTTAACCCCTCCCTGTATATGGTTTGTGTAGGCATGGTGCAAAAAAAAAAAAACCTCTCAGTGAAAACTCTTAAAGAACGCAATTACAAGCGACTCACAGCCTCTCTCCCCAAACATCCATACAAGCCTACATTCACATCTCAGGCATAGCATGTATGTGTTGTGATTACAAAGGGCCAAAATCTTGGTGATGTCATATCTTAAGCATACACCCCAGAGAATCTGCAGGCTTATCTTCTCAGGTGTTGGAGGTTGAAGAATCATTAAAGCCCATATAAAAATTGTGCTTTGTTCCATTATGGAAGAATTTGAAGTTTTTACACTCTTAATACAGTTTCTAATTTGACTCCTATTTCCCTACATCAGTGCCTCTGAATTTCTGGAGGTTAGTTCCATGTTGTATTCACTGTGTTGCAGTATAATTTTCTCTAAGGTTTCCTTATTTGCCTTTGAGAAAAGTATACAAATTAAATATGTTAAAGTGTTATGTATACTTAAGAGCAAACTTATCTTTAAAACCATATACTATTGAGCTTTTTTTCTTTAAATGAGCAGAGATCAATGAAAGCATGATGATTGTTCTAACAAAATCTTCTCCACAACATTCCTGGATGTTGGAAAATTGACATCTCCCTCTTGTACAATCATGGTCCTGTCACCATTAACATACAGGAAGATGTGAGCATTCCAATGGTCTCCTGGTAGGGAGTAAAATTCCAAAAAACCCTGCTGGGAGAAATTTCTCTTCCACTATATTTTTTATTCACATTTTTCGGTTCCAAGTATGTATGGACAAATCGAGCTCAAATGATCATAAATATGGCTGTCGGGCTGCCAAACAGAGGCCCTTGTGTGCTCACAGCGTGTATCCTGGGAGACAGGCATGCCCATCCAAGTCTCTTTCCACTGACTCCCTGTAGTGACTGATCATATGTCACTTATGATAGTAGAGCATAATGCCAGCCTGCAGGTCTTACATTTAAATTCTTTTTGTTTTTACCTGAGAAACATACTACAGCTTTTTCTCCAGGCGTTCTGCTGTTCTGTTCCCATGCTGAAATCATTTGTGGGGCTTTTGTTTTGTTTTTTTTTTGTCTGTATGTGTGTCTTAGTGAAACATGTTTCCATGTAAATTAGGTGCAGGACAGCTTCACACTTTGACGCATTGCTCTGATGTATAGAGTAAAAAAAAAGAAAAGCCCTGTTTCTCTTCCGCTCTGCAGATTCTGCAGATTGAGTTTGCCTGTGAGTAGAGCCTGGTTCCCTGTCCCCATTGGCCCCAGAATGTTGAAGATTATGACAGTCCGACACTCCTCCTTTACTATCAAGGAGAAGTATGAGTGATCACGAGGAGTAAGGACAGTAATGGTGGGAATATCATGTGCAATGTATAGAATACCACTGCATGTCAATATACCGACCTATCAGACTCGAATGTGGTTGTAGAGCTGTGTTAAAATTCTGTACGGGTGTGGCAGAGCCAGCACGTGTCCGGATGGTAGCTCAGCAGCAGGGGTTTGGGTGGGCGCCATGCCCCCCACAGTAGTTTATCTTAGGCTACTGGATGCCCCTGGTGAGAGGGGTCATGCCCCAGTGCAGGCCAGCACAGCAGCTCTCCATTAGAGCGTGTGCTAACCTTGCAACTATATGGTGACATCCTCATTTTTCATCCAGCCGCACCTTTTCCCGGCCAGCCCGCAGTGGAGGGGAAAGTGTGTTACTGATACAGAAATGAAGACTTGGAGTCATAGAGAGAGAGAGAGAGAGAGAGTGAAAGCAAATTGGATGGGATAGAATGCAAGGGCTCAGGTGATCATCAGTGTCAAGAGACTCTTAACCTGAAACCGTGGATCTTAAGAAAAGTTGATGTCTATGTCCTTTATCTTGCAGTGGGCTATATGAGGCATAAACGTGCAATATCAAAACTCAGTATAGATTTGTATCAACAACCCCTGGCTCTGCAAATGTGCAGTAGAGAGATCTACATGCCTTTTCTGCTGTATCTAGATAAATTAAGGCTCTGATAAGGATTCATTCATTTTCAGTGATGGAAAGAGCACGGATTGTGATTTAATTACACAATCAGATGGGAATTGAGCCCACTGACACAAATTTTGTCAGTGAATACTATTATCCAGTTAATTCTCTAGAATACCATCTGCATATTTTGTCTGCATTTATGTTGACTATACTGTTCAGTGATTTATTACAAATACCTACAAATTAATACTGCTCAATATGGCAGAGGTTACATCAGAATTCAGTTAACCATGTGTAAAAAGACATTTGTTATTTTGGGGAGTGTAAGGTATAGGATTTATGATAATATGCTTTGAAACTGGATTTTGTGTGAACACAGAACACAGAGATTTCTTCCATCTACTTTAGTGAAATGCACAAACAAAACACATGGAGAGGTGGGAAGGTTGATTTACATTCACTTCATCTATATTTATGAGTGGAAATGTGGAAGAAAGATCAACCTGACCTCATAGTGAATATTAGAATATTTGATGCCTGATCCACCCCATGTCTTCATTCTTCTCATGAAAGAAACATTAAAGGGGTTCACTTCAAATCATATGCTTCCTCCCTCTGCCACGTCTCCTTCCATCGCTGATGCATTCAAAGCTTCCTTCTTGCTAGCATATGGGCTGTTCTCAAACACTCAAATCTCAATGGATTATTCAAGTAGATCTGAGAGATGATTTTGTCTGAAATTATAGTCTAAAGGTGATAGTAACATTGGAAAGTTTATCACAGAAATACAAAGTGAGAATTCCTTAATTGCCACAAAAATGATTCACTTAGAATTCTAAGGCCAGAAAAGTAGAATGGACTGAGAGGAGTGTGTCTGAGTGCTTATCAATTTCACTTTTATCTTTTCTCACTCATTTTTCAGAGGGCATTCTAAAAGGCATGTTTCCCTGCCAATCGCCTCTTTATAACTGAGTCAACCATGATAACATTTCAATAACTTCCTACAATCTGTTCATAATTGCCCTTTTAAATAAAATTGTAGTGACTGCCTTCATAGTTATATAAAAAACAGTTTTGTTAAAGAATCTAAATAAATAAATAAAGTTACGAATATATGAGCTTAATTGGCATTCACAATGACGCATGTGGACACCTGTTTATGGAGAGCAGCTTTGGTCTTGCTGAGTCATAGGGTTCTCCTCTCTAGCCCTCACTTTGATGGGAGTTCCTGTGGACATGGCCTCTCCATTGCGGCAGCAGCTCAGTGAAAAACCTCACAGCATCCCAACTCTGACTGCTGCAGCGTGTGTCAGCCCTGAGCTTTCCCCAGCATAATCAATCTGGGTTGGCGCGGCCTGGCCTTTTGAAGGAAGTGCTTGAAAGAAAGCTAGTAATCGGGCAAACTGGGCTGGGGTAGGGGGATGGGGGGGGGTTGTTGAGTGTTTGCGAGTCTATACACCTTCCTGCCTGCATTGCTGCCTTGCTAACAGCCTCTGGAATGATTAAATGGATGTAATGTATATTCCTCCCCACTCTGGCCTCAGTGTGTTTTTTGTCTTGCTTTCCCTATTCATCGCTGATGCTGGCGCGATCCATCACGGCTCTGGGTGATGGATTGCCATGCCCTTCATGAGCTGCCCGGGACACACTCTTATTGTATCCTTTTACTGCTGCCGAGTGACGGGCCCCGGTCGCACTGGTGGATGCACGGCGAAGCAAACGCGAGTGTGATGGATAGAAAACGGCAGAGCTGCTGCCTCCGAGCGATTCCCAGCACCTCGGCCGGGACGGAGTGAGAGCAAGAGAGAGCTTGGGAGATATGAGGAGATTCTTTATAGGATTACATAGAGGACTTTAAAATAAAATAAGAGAATTAGGCTTGGACATCCAATATTTATGCAGCACCTGCCACAGGTGGTATTATTTTAAGGGTTTTCCTTACTCCTAAAATTTTACTGAATGAGGTTCCTTGGCCAGTATGAGCAGTGATACTGTTAAAATATCTTTACATGTTTTCAAAATATATTTATCATTACCTAAAAAAAAATAAAAGTTTACTAATTTTCATCCATTTGTATATTAAAATAAATGTTTAGCAGATGGAAAACTTTTACTTTATCCTGGGGTTTTAAATATTTCGGTAAACATTTTCTTGTCTAGTCAATATGATTCATTAAAGTCATTTCACAAAGATCAGTCTCACTCCCTGAGTTCCTGCAATGTATTTTATTGCGGTAAGGATAAATTAAACATTTATTGTAATAGGCCATTGAGCCCTATTGTGTGCAAATGGGGTGAAGGATCAGTGCTCTCATCAGTGCAGGATGGAAACATAAGCCCTTTAATAAGGGGCTTAGACACAGAGATGGGAAAGGGCCATATCATGAATTAGCTCTTGATTATTTGCAAACCTCCAACCATAATCTATATAAGCCCTCCTTTGCCTTGCTCCAAACCCCACCACTTAACATACTCCCACCACTTACCAGAGCCTACCATAAGTCAGAGACGGTAACTTTAATTCCAGAGTTGGCATAGAAGAGTTCATGTTAATGCAAAACACATGTCTCATGGTATGGAATAATTGACGAAACATGAGATCAGCCCGGAAGACTTTTGTGCCGCTCTGAACATTTGAGCAGTCAAAGTTTACACTTAGCTATGGAACAGTGACTGTGGAGCGCTCTGTCGGCAGGCCAGTGAAGACCCAACACACGCGAGGGCCAGGTCGTCATCGACGTGCCGGAGGGGCCCTGCCTGCACCAGCCTGCTCTGACCTTGCTGTGTGGCAGTGGCTCCTCTGGCAGGACGTGGGCGAGGTGGGGTGAGCTAAGAAGGCTTGAGGGGCAGGAGGTGATGCATGTGGAGACAGGTGTAGCCCATTGCTCTGCTGCTGTGAGACAGCGTACCACACATGGTCCTACCAGCCGGTGTCACCTGGCCCTTGGCCATGTCCTCTGCCATGCAGAGGTGACTAGATGCACAGAACATTTGTATGTCTCTCCTGTGAAGAATGGTGCATGCTGAGATGTCTTCTGTGTTGGCAGGCAGATAATGTAAATAAACATTATAGTTTTAATTCATTTGCAAAATTATAAAATGACTAAGGTTTTCAGGTCCATTCTATCTTCAAAGGTAGGCCTTGTAGGCCTTTAAAATCATCAATAAGTAGATTGCACAATGTACACTTACAGGCATCAGGGAGAGGGAGAAACAGAGGCATCTGAATTAAGCACTTTGGCTTGAAGTTTAAAATGACTGACTTTTTTAAAATTTCATACTAAACTGTGTATGCTGACTTTTGTTTAAACTTTGTATCAAGCCCTGTATGATGCATCTAATTTCTTAATCTTTCATCTGCGGTTTATTTCCAGTTAGGCCTAGTAGATTTTACATCAACATTTGTCTTTTGTGTGCATATTAGTTTTGTAGGTAAAACCAATATAGCCAAGCAGAATATTCATTACAGTTCTGAGGGTTTAAATGTTGTGTGTGGGAGCAGTAAAATGTCTACTGGGTATTGTTGCTTTGCTGAAGACACTTCTCACATCTCAAACTTCAAGGACGCTCTTTAATTTAAAGATCCACCATAAATGATTAATTTAATATTGATGAATATTTAACATTTCTTAATAAATTATTATTCATGCTATTAAACAATTACATGAACCCATGTAAGTACACTGCTGTGTCTTATGAGAGGGTGTGCACCACAGAATGTTTCACATGTTACATTTTAACAGTTTATTGTAGTTTGCAATCATTTGCATGGTAATATATAAAAAGAAACAGGTTGTTTTCCAAGCTCTGGGTGCATTATGTGAAGAGCAAAATAGTTTGGGTTCAGAAAACAATTTTCCCATTCCCCCATCCCAGATTTCATTACAACAGTCTTGATTTGTTACTTAGCCAGCTGACAGTATTAATTAGTGACCCAAAATCATGGCAGGACTTTTATGTTCTGAACCTGAACTTTTACGCCTCAGTGTATATGCAGGGCTGAAAGTGTAGAGGACTCTCGCTGCCTAACGAACGGGTGCTGGAGGTGCAGCAGGTGCAAATTATTCCATGTGCAATCATTTTTATTATCTTTCAGGCCTCAATAATTTATATGACTGTCAGAGCAACGGATTACAAATAAGGTTAGACATTAATTTAGTGGACAGACTACCTCTGCAATAAAAAACTAGGGACATTCACCTCCATGTCTGTCTCAGATATTTTTAAAATAGTCACGGGCATTATAAATGCAGTTTTGACCTTACAAGGTTCTATGCATGTCCATGAATAATTAACATCCTGTAAAATAATTAATTATGTGAAAATCTATCAACGCTCTTGTTTAAATTAGCTTGGTGAGTGTTCTCCTTATCATACTTAATCACAGTGCATGTTCCATAATAACTCTCGTAGATTTATTATATGGCAAAACGACAGTGACATTAAAATACATAGAATGGTGGACTATTGATGTGTGGTGAAAAGTAGTTTTTAAAATTTCTCTTATTAGCTCCAAGTTCCAAACTCCATATATTCCTTCTTTGTCTGCTCAAGTTTCAAGTTTACCTGTCTAATCAAAATCCACCATAAGGCTTAATACTTCCTCTGGTCCAAAGTGTAGCTTAATGCCATATGAGTGAACTTCTGACTCATACAAACTAAATTAGGGTATCTAGAAAACCATGTTCAATCTTTCTCACGCAAACTGATATATAGTTCTTGTTTCCACTGAAACGAGCATCCTTTGAGATCAGAAAGCCGAGTGATATGGATTTGATTATGCTCGGTGCACTCTGGGTAAGTGTAGCATTGTCCCTGTGTACAGCCTACCTTAGTGATATTAGGTCAGTGGAAGACGTGACGTCTGGAGCATGTATGTTGTTGAAAAAGCTCTTTATGCATTGGCTGTTAGCCCTTCATGTGATTTTCTTCTTCTCTTTCATCACTTTGAACCATAATCGGCCCACAACACAGCGACTAATGTCTTTGAGTGAAACAGGAAATATAGGAGGAAATGGCTGCCTACAGAGGCTGTGTGGGCTTGTTATGAAATTACATTGCTCTCCCAAGCCCCAAACCTCAATGTTTAATTCTATTTGTATTTTGAGCTGTTTTCGATCCTTTTCACTGTCGAAAATGGGAACCTATATGCCAGCACATGCTGTGTATTGAGGACTGCTATGAACGGGACTAAAATAAACAAATAACTATACAAATAAAAATAAATGTAAATTTATAGATGTCAACACAGTCCACTTGTAAATAAATTACAAAAAATTATTTGCACATGAATTTTGTCTGATTATATGCACACATCCAAGTATGTGTGGTGTGTGTGTTATTTTATCAGATAGATAGATA
>NC_137502.1:7915000-7937500 GCF_041902795.1 Electrophorus electricus | reverse complement strand
AAAGGGAGTATTTTCCATCTGACAACAACACTGATATGGTGTAGAAAACCAGGGCAGATATTTGAGATTTTGACATCTCTGGTCAAACCATTCATAACATAAAACTTTTCTCCTAGTGCCAAATGCCAAAGATGTGATGTCTTAGCAAATGCAAAACCTGATTTTTGGTTAGCATAAACTGTATTATGAAAATGTGTTTTTCTGTTGTTTTATGATTTCAAAAGTTCTTCTTATCTGTGCTTTTGTTATAGCTATACTGTTTTGAGTAAATATGTTATTCTTTACTCCTGTCTGACTCCTCTTTTCTGCAGTAATATACCGTTATACAATTCTAAAGGAATCTAAACTGCTCCCAAGGCTGTTAGTGCTCTGTATCACTTCAACTTATTAAGAAAAACTCTCATTGTGATATCTTTGCAACAATGGAACAAAAGCAGCATTTCAAACCAGTCCTATCAGAAAGACAAAGGACAGCCTTGTGGCAATGTCAGAACCCCACATACCTTTAGTCTGAAACTTTAGTCAAAGCTTTCGTTTAGACCCAGCAGCCACTGAACTCACTCACAGAACCTCCCATTTCGCTCCCTCGATCCACAAACTATGCGGCAAACGTCTCCATGAAGGAGACAGGCAAAGTCTTACCTGCGACTCTTTCCTAGATGACCTCTGCTTTCAGCATGTGATGGATTATCTCCAGCCCCTGGACATCCATTTTCCTGCCCACAAAGAGAGGAGCCGCTGGTCTGGGGTGGGTGGCGTGGAGCTTGGGGGAATCTCATGCAGCAACAATAGTAATGATAACAACCGTGACAATGATATGGATCACCTTTGCAGTGGGAACACATGAGGGACGGTTGTTTGTTTGTTTTTTCTGACGGAACGAGGGAAAAGGGAGACGAGGGAGGAGCCGGCATTCTCTCGGGCCAGCACGTGGATGCTACTGTGTATACATCATGTGACTTCTAGGCAGCGATACTGAAAATGCAGGGAACGTAGGGGCATGATGCATGGCAGTTTCACCGCCCACCATCAGCTTGCTTGATCAACACTCTGCTCAACACATGCTCTTATCTGGACACAGTGGTTTATATCGTCCCAACCTACACACTCTCACTGCTTCCAAGTACAACTATACGCAGACATCATTTACAAACACACAAACACACACACGCGCACACACACACGCACACACACACACACATATGTACACACGTACACCTACACACACACACACACACACACACACACACACACACACACACACACACACGTACACTCATACACACACACACACACACACACACACGTACACCCATATACACACGCACGCACGCACACACACACAGAATCACGTTAGTCATGCACTTGTCACCTTTCCGTTACAGGAGCATGGAGTGTTGCCCTTTCTCATGTAATACAGCTATTTGCGATTATAAACTGTGGCCCAAAGACCTCTGCCCTATATGTTTTGACAAGAATGGCAACAAGGAAGAGGAGAGGAGGGTGAGTGGTTTGAGAAATGATTCTGTCCTTTCTGGGAAGGGGTGGAGCAAGTGATGATCAGAGACAAGTGCAGCTGAAGTGCAGCTTCTGAATGCACTTGTCATGTTTCACCTATCAGCGCCCGCGTGTGCCACCACTGCGGAAGTATGACTTCTGTTCCACGACAGCCTACTATCCATGACATAAATTACTGTAATATGACTCTTTAATTGCTGGTAAAATAAACTTCCTTCCTTCATGTTATTCCTATAGATTCCATTCTGCTCTGCCAAAAAAAAAAAAAAAATCAATCAATTTAGACTGACTAGTACAAAAATGTCAAGACCAGTTTTCTTACTGTGCTAGAATTTATCAACTGCTGATTGAACCTAACCATATGTCATAAACGTTCTTTGATGATGGAGATTTTCTGAAAGTTCTCATGCAGCAGTTTAATGCCACAGCTAATATTGTAGTTTTAACAACACCAATTACTGCTTTGTTGGTGCATCTGTGGTCAGAGAATATTCATGTAGTTCAGTACATCTAACTGATACTTTAATGACTTCTTATTGCAGCATTCCCAAGCCAAATTCTGTGTCTAAGTCATCTTGTGGCAATAGTCCCATGTGTATGTTGCATATGGAGTGATTACAGCTGGAACACACATCTAATAATGTACCTCGGCTATCATTAGAGATAGCATTCTTGTTTCTTGGGCAGAGCTGCTTTTGTGTGCTATCACTGGGATTCCAGATCCCAGCACTGCTCCAGTGGTCTGTAATTACCTGCCGCTCCCCCATTGTTATGTATAGCAGCAGTGATGAGGTGAGTTTCCTCTGGTTCCTTCGACACACTTTTGGGGTATTATCATAAATACAGCACATTAACACTTGTTCCTCACTTGTCAGGATATAAATTAAGTCTGCAGGAGTCCCATCGAGGTTTTACCCCTGACACTAATTATGGCATGATAATTAGATTAGTTAAATTCAGTTCTTTCCACCTGACTGCCCCTTACCCCTCCCCCCTTTGAAAGGCAACAATCACAGAATCGCAGACAAGAAAAGAGCTTAGGAGATATGACCTGATGTTACAAGTCTGGCTGATAAAGTCAATGGCTGACCATAAGGGAATATCGGGGTGTGATTAGGATATCCCCGCATGTCAGAACTCATTCATCAGGCTCAATCATCTGCAGCTGTTCTGGGAACAAGGACAGGAATAATTTGATATGTGTTTGCTCTCTGCTTTTGACAGGCAGGACTTCAGTTCAGCTTTGACCGTCCTCTGCTCCTAACCACTCTTCTGCTTCTAATATGCTTTTTTTTAACTGGTTTTGGGGAATTGTAGAGGAGGAGCCATGCATAATGTTTAATTTTTTTTTCTTGCTTCATCAAAGTAGCATATTTCTGAATATTAGTTCCAAAAATGAAAAGTCCTGAGACTTTTAATGTTTGGGACTAAAGGAAACAATGGGAATGATGAGTTACCTCAGCATGGACAGAGTTGGGTACATTTACAAGTGCAGGAGGTAAACAGAACCCACTTGTGTTTCGGTTAGAACTGGGACATGCACTTTTTGTAACACACACAGGAGTTGGAGGTGAATGAATAAGAAATGAGATTAATGCCACAAACAGGTGAACAGCACTGTTCTGTTAATATTATAGTTAAGTCTTTCTTCATCAGCTGTTCTGCATTTTCTTTCTTTTTTACAGTCATTATAGCAAAGCCCATAAGCTTTTAGTGCGCCAGAGCCGAGCAGTGTGGGATAGAATATGGGAAAAGGCTCTGGCGTGAACACAGCTCTTCGTGCAGCTGAGGCCGGTGGGCCACTCAGGGGCTCAGGGCGGTCATTACTGAGGCCTAACATCCTGATGTCTGGCATAGCACCCTGGACAGTCTAAAGAGCTGCCATTAGCAGTGTAAGAGCCAGAGGAACTCCCTCTGTCCACACCAGCACAGTGTAGAGCAGAGAGAAGATCTACTCCAGCTAAAGAAAGGTTATTTTTAGCCAACACACCCCTAAACTGGTTCTTTACACTTTTTCAATTAAAAGAATTAATTAAAATGGAGTTTGGTATTGCTCCATTCATTATGTGTTACACTTGCAGTACATGTCATACACTGATATTATATGTGCCAAATGACAATAGTTATTGTAGGTTAATTATTAACAGATAACTGGATAATTATCTTAGTAGCTAGCATTGCATAATCTATATCAATAGTCTAACAGCTCTGAAAATCTATGCTTGTATTTATGTGAACATAGGCGAATCCAGAGAGGATTTATTTAACTTATGAACTTATAACCCAGTAATGGTGTACTTTATATGTATAAATCATTAATAATTCATGAATTTCTTTCATCTCACTTATTATTTGTGATTTAGTTTTTTTTACAACCATTATGCTTGTCTCAATACGAATACATTCCTATCAATAGACTATATGAACTGAACTGTCTCTACTTTTGCAGGGCTTTGATGCAAAAGGCAATCATCACTACTTCAAAAACTCATGCAAACCTCTCTCAGTGTTCACCGCCAGCCAAAGTCTGTACATCTGCAGCAAATGTTGAAGACATTTAAAACTCAGCAAACTTTTTATCACTGCGGATGAATATGTTTTATGTGAAATACATAAAACAGATTATTCTGATTTTAGATGAAAGTTTGTTCAATTTATTCAGTCTTTTTTGTTTGCAGCTTTGTCAATATGAAAGTGGTCCAACTTTCATTGAAATGTGCATGTGTATCGGAAAAATATGTAAAAGATGTATTTGTCACTGAAGGTGTTTTTCCACTACTACTGCACTACATGTACTGTTGAAATGCCTGGCTGTCATTTTAGCTAACAAATTACTCAGGTGTTTGTAGTTTGTGCCCTGTTACCATATATTTAGGGTGATGTTGATAAAAACTATGGCCAAATGCAGTGGACAGAATGGATGGACCAGGACAACAGTAAGCGTCTGATACCGATAGGCAGACAAATATCTGTGAATTACTGTATATAGTGAAGATATTGACTTGGTATTACTGTTTTTGTTATTGATCGTATGCATTTTTCTTTTATGAACTACAGTATATTTCATTTTGAGAGCAAATGGCAAAATGAACAAAACAATCATATATTATGTTACATCATACAGTAAATATGTTACTCTGATTTTCTGAAATATTTGTAGATGCAAAAAAAGGAACAGTAACACACACTATATGTATTTTGCAATGTTACAAGTTGTTTGTGTTTTGAAGTTAATTGTACAAAGCAGTCTTGTGGGAGTAAGCATGTTACAGTTATGGCAGCATGAGTCAATTTTGGATGAAATATCAAGTGTTTTGGTGGTTGAAGTGCATATTGCACCACAGGTGAGCAGATGTGTTTAAGTGTGTGTTTCAAAAGCACACTGTGTGAAGAGTTTTGAAGATGTGGACATGGTATTGAGACAAGTGTGAAAACAAAGTGTAAAAAAAACTGTAAATTAGAAAGTGGTAATGTATCCTACAGGACAAATATAATGGATATGTTATTTTAATACACATCATATAATATTAATATTCTGGAGATTAATGAAAGTTAGAGTGGTTTGTAATTGTAAGAGTATTGTGTAACTGTGATTATACATGCACAAAAGAAATAAAAGCATGCGTACGCAGCTTTATGTGTGTGTGTATGCCTGTGTGTGCATGTTTGTATGTGTGTGTGTGACTGCGAGTCTGTGTGTGTGTGTGTGTGTGTGTCAGATTCTGAAACAAGGCATTGTTAACACTAATTGCCCTCTCACTACTCACATTATCAGTGTGTGTGCAGGGGCTCGACTGGTTCCTGGCTTTCTCCTCACTGGAGAAGATAACCTGTCCCGACCCCCATGATAAGCCCAAGGTCTGGAGGAGGCTGGCAGGCCTGCAGCAATCCCAGGATTCAGGGCTGGGGGATGTGCAGCATTGCTGTGGACAGGCATCCGGCTGCCTGGCCTTTAGGAGGGAAGTTACTTGTGAATAAATACAAAGACCTGCAGCCAGGAAGCCTTAATCACTGCTGCCTCCATTAGAGTAATTAGACCTGACGGGCACACACGCCTCTAGATGCCTGTGTGTGATTGGGGGGGGGGGGGGGGGTGTCAATTTTTTTTCCTTAGAGCACAATCCCTGGGGTGCACACATGACAGATGTCACCCGACGTGACAGAAACTCTGCAACAAGATTTGTCCTGGTGACAAAAAATTATTAGTATTTGTATTTCCCTAGTAAAGCATTTGCAATCTTAGCAACAAAAAAAAAAAGTCAAATATAAATTGATCCCTGGTCAGAGTGCTGTTGCAGCGCCAATGATTTCAGAGGTGAGGGGAATGAGATCTGGAAGAGCATGTATTGCTGCAGATATTGCTATGCCCACAACAATCTCAGGGACCAGGGGATACTCCATAAACAAACTGAGCTTTATGGTTCTCATTGCTCTTTACAATGCACTTCAAAATCAATCACCCCAGAGTCCAATACATGGCAACTCTCACATCTGTTGAGTTACATTCCTCTGGCTAGCCTTGGAAGCCAAAGCTAGCATTGAAAAACAGGGTTTATTTTAAATGTAAATCTGAACTCTATGGTGAATTAAGGCATCTGAGTATAAACACTTACTGCAGACATTTCTATCTCTCTCTCCTTAGATTTACTGGAGTATTGTTGTTTTTTTGCACTTTAACATCAGTTTGGGTTTTTATTGTGGTTGTAAATGTCACAATTGCTATGCCCCTGTACTGATGGAGTTTTTAGAGAGCAATTTGCAAATATTTTGTATTTGTTACTACAAAGCCTATTTTTATTCTTTGTAATTCCTCCAGAAGCCTGGAGTCTTAGGGCCCTCCAGAGGGGCATCTAATGGGCGCCTGGGGGGTGGTAGGGGTCCTCTTTTTATCTTTTAAATATTTTCCCTCCTGCCCTCTGTCATTCTCTGCCAACTGATTAACACCCAGCGTGTGCAAGGAGGGAAGGTGGAGATTTCAGGAAGTCATAAAAAAGCGAGCAAAAACAAAGGCCCGGAGCACGAGAGAGGGAGAAGAGAGGGAGAAGAGAGGGAGCGGGTGAGGCGGAGCCTTAATGCCGCTGTGTGTATGCAGCTCCTGAGGTAATGTGTGTCTCGCTGCCCTTCCTGCCCGGCCTGGCATCTGTAATCTGTCTGGGCTTCTCCTCTGTCGCCACTTCAGCTTTGAACATTTGGTCACAAACCATTTAGCAGCCTAATTACAGACGAGATACAGACGGAACGACAGGCTTGAGCGCAAGGCAAGAGTTGACAAACTAATCGCAATGAGATTTTATACAGGGATTTTCAACTTTAACACGGCCACACCTTACAAATATAGACAAAATAGTTTTCGATAAATCAGTTGTGTAACTATCTTTTAGTATCTGTAAGTAGTACCTATGAAAGTGTTCAAAATAATGCCCTTTTTACTTCTACCATACAGAACAATTATAACATCTCAGCTTCCGTTTTAGAAGTTAACTGAAGTGTGCCACTCACAGTCAACTCTGGCCTCTAATTATCAGGTCCCACCCACATGGCACGCCTGTCTGCGCACACACCTGTACATCAGTGGACTAGTGGACAAAAGCTGGGTCCTGCCATCAGATAAGACCGCTATAATGGGGTCCTGGATGAGGTTCACTCCAACTAATGTACCATGCCTGTTGAGAAAGAGAGAGAGAGGACATTTAAATGTGTGTGTGTGTATGTGGGGGGGGGGTGCAACTTGGAGTGTATTATGTGTATTTTATGCTATTGTGAGGTTGAGAGCTCCCCTGTGGGATTGATTGTATTTTTGTTCATCTGCATGCTCAAGACACACACACATACACACAAACGCACACACTACAAGACTGACAAGAATGCATCAAAGTGCGATGACATTGCTTTAATGTTTACTGACACTGAAAATGCTGAAATAGAGCTTCCAATCACATCTAACTATCAATAGTTGAACTTAGTGAGTATTACGTGCCTCATGTATGTGTGAACTGCCGTCTGTGCTGAGAATTATGGGCTTTGAAGACAAACTCCCAGCTCTTTTGTATTAATGATGATATAGGCTGATTTACAGCACTGGGAACAGCCTTTCCTCCGGCAAAGGGAGGACCATTGTTTCTTCTCTAAAGACACGCTGAGGAAGGGATGTTATTTGGTTAAACATGGTTTTGTTATTGTTATCGTCATTATTGCTATTGTTTGCTTGGATTTTCAATTTCCTTGTGTGATGCATGGGGCTCTATCTCTTTCCTGAGGGACTGAGGCATGGGGAAACTGAGAGAGAGAGAGTAAATGAAAGAGAGATAGAGACAGAGAGAGAGAGGGAAAGAAAGAATGAAAGAAAGAGAGCTGTTTAAATACAGTCTAGGCTCAGTGGAGCAATGCTAGTGATTTATCTGAAGTATTCCAGCCAGCGATGTTCACAGAGATAAAGGCACAAATGCAGAGAGGACGAAGGGGGTTGTGGGTGTGGCAGAGAGTGTGTGTGTGTGTGTGTGTGTGTGTGATTGGGGGGGGTATGGGGGGGAATTGGGTCTTCAGGCCCCTAAGCAGCATGCTGGACACCACAGTCACAAAAATGCCTGATAGTGACACAAACTGCAAGGTCCTCAGACAGGACGGTAAAGAAGGTGTGCTCCATTCAGGTGAGGGAGGGAGAACAGGCTGCCTTAAAGTGGAACAAAGCCAGTAAGAGGCACTGCAGTGCTCGACCTCAGATGGGAGGCATGGACAGGAGGGAGCCATGCCCCGGGGCCAGGGGGGAGGAGCATGATGCATCATGGGATCAAGTGCCAGCGAGAGGGGTGGAGAGAGCTCATGGCCAAATCAGCTGGCAGGCCTGCACAGGTCCTAATGAGAGCCCTATTGTTTGTGCAACGGGAATGTTTTGTCTCGGAAGAGACGAACACGGTGAGGCGTGACAGGAGACTCCATTGTTCGCCGCATAGCTCGGCAGCCTTCGTGCCTCTTTCCAAAAGCACAACAAAACCGACCCGAGGTGATGCATCACCCTGGCCCATTGTTTTGAATAATCTTATTAGAAAATCAGCACTTTATTCAGTGCTGAGGGAGAGCAGAACTGGTGCCACAGGTGCAGGAGTGGAGAGCTTTAACATATTCGCTGCAGCGCTGGTTTGCTCTGGACACCGGTGATTGTGTATTGTTTATACCTAATATACCCTCCACTTTTATTTCCTAAACATCAAAGAGAGTAAATCTTCTTTGATTGAGAAGTACATGTGTGTGTGTGTGTGTGTGTGTGTGTGTGTGTGTATGTGCGTTTGCGTGTCTATGCATGAATAATGGCACAGCGCACAGAACATCCATTGGTGGGTTTGTGTATGTGTGTATGCATCCAAGACATGAGCAAGACTCATATTGGCATTTAATGTGTGTGCAGTGGGCTCAGGGTTTAATTGTGGTGCACAGAAGGGCCATCCATCAAATCATTCTTTATGGCATTCTCAGTGTGTCATCCCCATGTCACTGGCAGCTCTGTTGTATAAGTGAGAGGCCATTAAGAACAGCGCTCCATAAAAAGCTTGTTAAAACAGAGAGACGTGAAGAGGAGGCTTTAAAACAACAAAGAGCCTCCCCTCCTCAACAATCACACCCTTCATGAGGGAGAGAGAGAGAGTCAGGGAGAGGGAGAGAGGGAGGGAGAGAGAGACGGAGAGAGGGAGGGAGAGAGAGACAGGGAGAGAGGGAGGGAGAGAGAGACGGAGAGAGGGAGGGAGAGGGAAAATTTTATGCACTGTCAAAATGCACAGCTGTCCCTTCCTTTGGGGTTTGCGCATCTGTCGAGACTGTTAATGACAGTGAAATTCATGCTCCCCTCATGCACCGCCCCATCCTCACCTCCTCCCTCATCATGGTTCTGTTCCTCTCACCTCCCTCTGGCCCTGCTAGCTCTCTGCACATCTGGAGCCGGTTCTCAGACGCCTGGTCATGCCCACATCTGTGAGGGAGCCTGCTGACTTGTCATGGCACAGGAAGAAGACTCGCCTTGGGGCCAGACAGAGGTGGGCAGGGCCTCAGCTCTGGATGGACGAGTGGAGGGGGTTAATGGGGAAATTAGCACATGCAAACCCGACCGGCTGGTGTTGGAACATCTGCAAAAGGTGTTGGTGGCCCAGCGTGGGTACATCAGGAGGGACAACTGGAATCATTTGAGACTGAATAGGCAGGGCCTTTCCACAACAGACCTGTCTGTCATACTGGAAAAGGTGTGTATAGAGATAAAACTAGCACACATTCTAAAAATGAATTAATTTTACAAATGAATTCTGGGTGATTCTTGATAATTATCTGGTTTATTTTTCAAATACAAATTCACTTATCAGCTACGGTAACTCAACCTCTTGTTTAGACACTCTCCAACTAACAGGTTGCATGGGACCAGTAATTTCTGATCTGTTGAAACATTATCATATATATATTTTTCAGAAAATTGCATGTCATGGTAAAAGTAGAGGACATCATCAATACAGATAATACTCTGTAACAACCAAGCATTTTTTGCTTTTTGGGTTCTTGTGAATTCGCAGCATGGCTTTGTATTGGCAAAATGTATGTTTATTTCCTTGAGTAATGTCCTTGAGTAATGTCCTTGAGTAATATGTGTGATAAGTGGTCATCTAACACTCCGAGCTGGGCTTTGCAGGCTGGTGTGGGGCCAGTGTGTTTTTAGCCTCACTGCGGACTTCCAGCAGGGCTAGCCTCCAACCTGAAATGAAAAACACGCGCCCCACATCTGCAACCACTTTCGAGGTTAAAGAGTTTACCATGGCGACAGCCTGGCACGTGGCAAAATCATAAAACCAAGAGAAGAAAAGACAGGCGGGGAAACGCTCGTGCTGAATAGGATGACAATGGGCAAGAGAAGGCGCTAAAAATGAGCAGAAATCCTTTTGTTCACTTAAACCTAAGTGGGTGTGAGTAGCAGCCCTTAGAAATCATTGAGTATGAAAGTTAGTATAGATTTAATGCACTTCAGTCTGATACATCACAATGAAAGGTTTATTTTTTTGTATTTACTGACTTCTTACAAAGTGTTTCCCTTACTGCGGGGAACATTGCACCCCTCTGCATTGACTAGAAACTTGAGTTTTTGTTCCCATTAGAAACACAATGTGCTTCATCTGTGCAGGTTGTACAGGGTGGATTAGGTTCCTCCCACTCCTATTACCTATAGGAAAATTATTCAGAATGAGGGGAAATGGCTGTTGGCTTATCCACGACCCCCTCCCCACTGCTCCCTCGCTTTGCCTTAACGCCCTCATGAATATCTCAAAAATTCTCATTCCAATTCATGCCAACACCTCATCAGTGTGTGTGTTTGTGTGTGTGTGTGTGTATGTGTGTGTGTGTGTGTGTGTGTGTATGTGTGTTGGAAGGAGCTGTAGAGAACACTGCCTTAGCTGGACTGGACTGTACAATGTCCCTCTTGTTACCACTTTCCTGTGCTCTCTCTCTCTCTCTCTCTCTCTCTCTCTCTCTCTCTCTCTCTCTCCCTCTCTCTCTTTCTATCTCTCCCTCTCTCTCTTTCTCTTACCCTGTACCATCTCTCTCCCTCTGCTTCTTCCTGCCTCTCTCTCTCTCCCAGACATGACAGCAGGATAAGGCTAGAGTAATTATGGTTCAGTGAGGCTGGCAGGTGTGATAAATGACTAATAAGGATAGAGGAGTGCTGGGTTCTCAAAGGAGGACTATTAAGAGTCTTATCAGTGCAGGGCCGCTGTTCCTCGCACTTGGCCCAGGACAGAAGCCCTTGTAGCTCCACCACCTCCCCAGCCCCCCTGCCCAAAGCCCACCCCAGAGTGGCCTTCTCTATTAACCCTTTAGATGCTAAGTCTCACTACAGAATAGTCTGATGTGTGTAAGCAGTGTGTGTGTGTGTGTGTGTGTGTGTGTGTGTGAGAGTGTTCATGCAGCGCTGTGTTGCTGTACATGTTCATGTATCCACATGCCTTCTTCTTGGAAGGTTGTGGGACATGCCCGAGGGCATGTCATAACAAAATCCCCTCCCCCCATTTCCTTGTACTTCAATTGAAATCAGTCAAACTCAATCAAGACAGTTTAATTACAGTAACCCACTTATACAAACTCACTCTCATTAGACGCCTGACTTACTTGGCACGGTAGATTAATTACTATAGGAATGTAGTGCACATGGTGTCCCTGCGTCTCCAGAGGGTGAGGAGTGAGGAGGGGGTGCGGGAGCGGGTGTGTGAGCGGGTGTTGTTGGTAAATGTGGCCCACTGTATATGGGTCGGCATCACAGCGAGCCCCTCAGGGCCGCCGAGGATGACAGCAGCGGCGAGTGGAACCAGGAGAAAGAGCGATAACCAGGCAGAGAGGGAGCGGACGAGCAGGAGAGGCAGCACCACATCCAGGCCGGACACAAGAGATGCGATGTGCCCTTATCGCGGGGAAAATGTGGGAGCGAAAGTGGGAAGGGAGTGAGGTGTGTGCTCAGTTTAACCTACCAGGCACATCAGTGGGGGAGAGGATGAGTGAAAGGCGATAAAGAGACTGGAGAGGTAGAATGGGTTGGAAAGGAAAGGAATAGACAAGCTAGAATGAGATGAGCAGTTCACTGGTTATTCACTTTCTAAAGTGCATTTCCTATATACCTCTTAACCATGTCCTTATGACACACAGTGGCATGAAAAGCACATGCAAACTATTTCCATATAACACCATGTGAAGAGTTCCCCCCAGCTGAGTAGATGAGTTTAGGGAAATCATGTTTTTTGGATGTTGAAATTGCCCTGTGAATGTTTTAGTATGACAAGTTAACAACGCATAGAGCTCCTAATCAATATGATTTATTTACCTTTTAAAACTGACCAAAGGGTCTTTAGCTAAACACACTATAATATAATGGTTTCACTTTATCTCCCTGCTTGGGTGTTATAGGTATGTGTAGTCCCAGAGGGGAGACCACTGTTCACTCTTCCCTTTCATGTGTTGAGCTTAACTCTGATAGAGAGACCCCTACTGTGACATAAGCATCACTAACATGTTTATTGGTCTCTTAAAACCTTATTCCTCCAAGCAAATATTTAAAGTGTAATCTTTGCTGCATGTACCACTGGTTTAGAAGTGACCTATATTTCCTATAGTATGGTTATCATGCATCTCTGGCAATTACGCAGTAGAATAGCATCCATTTTCCCCCACTTAGGTAAATGAAATTAGATCTCTATTTATAACTGTATGGGAGGGGAGTGTCTTGTGGCCCTAAAATAGATTTATAGGCAGAGTGTGCATGAGGCAGCCTACAGAGAGGACAGTAAATTCCATAGGTACTTCAGCATCTTTTTTCTAAGCTACTGCAGTTGCAAATCTGAGATGCATTTTTTGACAAGAAAACAGTTTTTTGCATGTTTTTATGACCATGAATTACGTTTTTCAACTTATGAATTTAGAAGAATGTATCTATTATTAGCAGTAATATTATTATTGTTATTAATGCACACTCATTTATTTTAATGGTTTTTAGCTTTTTGTTGTAGATTTTGTCATTATTTTGGATATTTTGATGTTAAATTCTGATAATAAATTTCTCCTTGTGGAACAAGATACATTTATTCATTTATAGCACCATTTATTCATAACACCATTTATTCATTTATATATATATATATATATATATATATATATATATATATATAATTTTTTTATTTTTTTTTAAGAGAGGCAAGGTAAAGTCACTAAATTCATACCTTAAAATCCTTATGTCAAAGTGCGCCAAGCACCCAGCCAGCACCTTCTGGGTGCTACCATCACCTTATTACTAAACATGAGCACCTGTGACTTGTTTCGTTCTTTTGTTCACTGTGCTCTTTAAGCCCACAGGTAGTCTCACCCAGTGCTGCGCCAAAACCGCCACACCAAGGTGTTCCCTGCGCTTCAGCATCTCTGCACCTTGAGTCATTACTGCCAGTGCATTTGTTTTTCTTTTTTACTTTTTTACTTTTACTTTAATTTAAGACTTTGAAATCTTTTCATCATAAAGATCCTTCAGATTCCAGTCTTCTATACAGAAGTAATGCAACTATTGTGAAGGTCGAGCGCATAAAAGCATGCTTTCAACTGCACAGTCAAAGTTTTCAACTCCACCTAAGATAGGAAATTCTACAAGATGCTATCAGATTCAGGGATTTTATGTAGAGATGCATGATAATCGTGAGGAGCACCATGATGCAATGCAACTACACAGTTTGTGCAGTTTATTACACATATATGCACACCCACATGCAGAAATAAATCAAGCTTTGGAAAGAGCTTTTTGTATGTGTAATGTTTGTGCGTACGTGTGCTTGTGTGTGTGTGTGTGTGTGTGTGTGTGTGTGCGTGTGTGAGACATGGTTATAGAGATTAACACTGTGATATTCATCAGTGTTCGAGGCATCTCAGTGTTTGAGAATGTGCACTCCTTATTCTATACACACTACTTTTGCCATTATTTTTAAAGCTGCATCTGTTATCATTTCCACATATCTCTCTTTCGCTGTTTGTGTTTCTCTCTCTGTGAATAAGGTCTCAGGTCTCACACCATGGCAGCATTAGCAACTGTCCGTAAATCCGTGTGCGTGCACGACTGCCTGAAATGAAACCTTATCAAAGCAAGCTATTCCTCACTCTAACATGAGACAAGTGGAAGCCCAGCAAGCCAAGCAGAGTTCTGGTTTCAGAGCTCTGATAACGTTAATGAACGAGAGTCTGTACAGGACCACAACCAGCGCCTCTGACTTGGGTTCATTATCAACACATCACGCATGGACAAAAACAGCCTGATCAAATCTCATCCTCTGTGGCTTCCTTGCAAGCAGCCAGGCAGGGTGAGAGCAGATGCATGTGCCACAGAGAGGATATTTAAGGCCAAGGTGACGTTTTCTACCACTGCAGTTACTAGAACTAAGGTAGTCCAACCTTGTAATAGTGGAGGCCTGACAAAAGGGCACAGGAGGCCAGCCTCATCCGGGCACATTCAGCCAGTGAGGTGGACGCGATTTCCTCTATCTTCATTTTGACCTTGATGGCAAGATAATGAAGGAAGGGTGATAAGATCAGTGGAGTTGAGTGGTTCTCTAAAGAGCCATGTGTCCTCAGAACTGCAGCTTAAATAAGGCATGGAGGAGCGGTAACCCCTGCATTCACCTCTGCGTCGCTGCCCGGAACAGGGCACCTCCCATAGGCCCACACCTCACTCTTAATGCGTTTTTCCCCCCTCTCACTCACTTTCTTCTTTTCTTGTTCTTCCAGCACCTTCTCAAAGCGCCTGACCTGTGATTGTGCTCACAGACGCAACACTGCAGCGTGGAGAGGGGTCGCTGAAAAGAAAACGGAAGAAGTGATACAAAGAAATGTACGTAAGGATTTGTCTTTCGCAAGTCTTGTGGTATGACTATGAAAGCTTCATCTACTCATTTTCTTAAGCCCCTACTATTTTCTTCCCCATTCTCTCTCTCTCTCTCTCTCTCTCTCTCTCTCTGCTTGAGTGAGTTCATTACCCCCTGGGCAGACATCGCAAGCCTGACTGCCTCTGTCCTGTTCTTGTGACAAAATGATTTTCAGTGCAGCATCAAACCACTTGACAGCAGTTTAACCTCTAGTGCAGAGAAAACTGAAGCAGTTTCTGTCTGTCTGTGTGTTTGACTGCATGTACAGGAATTACTTGATGCACATATATGTACTTTCGCAAGCAAGAGGTTCTTTGTGATTTTCTTGTTGTTACTGAACTCCCAAAGAGGAGTATGAGAGTATGAGTTGAGAGTATGAACATTTGTGCTTTATTTTGTCACTCTAAAATAACTACTGCTCTGCCACTCTCTTTTTAGATGTCTAAGTACAATAGCGGTACACAATGTACATGACACGAGTGTACTTCTCACAGGTGCAGATCATGAAGCCATGAACCCAGGTCCTGCATGTGAACTCGATTGAACGCATTTAACCAGGGGTCCTCACTTAGCACCTGGGCTAATTCACACTCATATTGATTACCCCAGGGAATTCCTTTTTATCTTCCCCATTTCATCCCTGAAACGCACCACGGACATTTTAATGGTTACACTTTCATCGTCTGTCAGATATTCAAATGCACTCATCTGAGCTGAAGCCTGCCCACGGTCTTGCTGGAGTGCCCTTTCAAGCACTAAACGTCCATCTTTAACGCAGATATGAACCGACTTGACCACTCACCAAGTGATTTCCCTTTGTGTGTGTGTGTGTGTGTGTGTGTGTGTGTGTGTGTAAATCGACCTCCTGATTACCACAGGCAGGGGTCGGGCTGAAGGTAAAGGTGATTCATGGCAGGCTCCTGGGTGACTTTGCCCACCACACTGCAGCATCCGCTGGACTCTGTCAGGTATTGGGTCTGGCTCTTTGGCGGCTGTATGCTGGGATCTCTGTCCCTGCCAGAGGCCTCCCTCTCCTCCCCACTGTGGCCTCACTGCTTGCTGCATATGGCCGCACACCTGCTCATCAGCCCGGCCTGTTCACAGGTGAGCATCCGCTTCCTGCCAGGCCCTCTGCAGCACCTCCGCTCTAATAGAACCCACCCAATCCGCCTGTACAACACTTCAGTAAGCTTCAGTGCTGAAATGGTTCAGACATGCATTGCAATTAGTATAATTAACCCAGCAGTTCCTAAAGAGACAAATATAGATATTAAATGAGAAGCAAATTCCAGCTAATTAATTTTACTAATCCTTCTGTGGGTAGTGGCCATACACTACTGCACCTTTATATTAATGGGTAATCCTTTGGGGTACCTTTAATCTTCTCATATTAAAAGCTATGTAGCCAAATGTGAGCAGTGATCAAATTACATGAAGACCACTGCAGAAAATGCCCTATAGGATATAGACAAGAGGCCATCTTGAAGGGTAATTAGAGGTGGAAATATGAATGGACTATTTATTAGAATCTATTAAGCAATTAGAGCTATCTCTTTCAGAGGTATCTTACCTATGTATTACAATCACTGTGATGGTCTTTTTACTAAGTAAACTAAACATTGTATCACTTTACTGCTTGGTAGAAATATATACAGTTACATACAGCTTGTGTTTATTGACCAAATGTCAACCCACACTTGTTCGAGCAGTATGCTGTTCAAGCAGTATGTGATCTAGTAAAATGAATGTATTAAGCGAACATATATTGTTCTCATTCTGTTGGCCTGTTGCAGAAACAGAGATAGTGGTTTCCTGTAAATTAGAACTGTGACTATGTATAACAGCTCTACTCCTATGCTGCATGGGGTATCAGTGAGAAAGATCAAGTGTGTGCTGGGTGAGATAGGATTGATAAGATGATGTCTCAGCAGGAAAGAGTGGGGTTATGGGGAATTAAGTCAAAATAACAGAGAGGGAGATATAGAGAGAACGTGAGAGAGAGTATTGATGACCTTGTGGTTGTGCCAAAAAAAGACCACTGAAGGATCAGGAGTCCCCTAGAAGTGTCTAAGAGGTTGGAAATGTATTATCATGTTAAAATGAATGTTAAAATGAAACCCTTTATGTCATGTTTCTTACAACAGATTGTTTTCATCGCCGATTAATCATTGAATTATTAAATTTAGGTCAACGGCCATGATGTTTCAGGACTGATCTGTCAGGTGCCTGTGACCAACCTTAATTGCAGCTCTGTAAAGTAGGACACTGTAAACTTTCTTGAAGTTTACTTAAAAACTACAAAGAAAAAAAAGGGAAGGGGAGATGTTTATGAACAAACCCTAGAGTGCAAAGATTCGGCTCACATCCTCAATCAATAGGAAGGCTGCTGCTGTGGCATTCCCGCATCATGGTCTTTGGGTTGGGAGCAGGTTAAGTGCACTGGGGGTATGGGTGGGGGGGAGTGTGCAGTGTGGGAGATGGGTTAATCCCCAGCTTGTGTAAGGCAGAACCCATTAAAAGCTTGGAAAGCCGGAGGGGGTGGGAGTGCCCAGATCTTAAGAGCAGTAGGCAGTATTAAAATGTCGATAGTTTAATGAGCGCTGTCTGAGGCAGGGGTCCAGCGGGTGTGTGCGAGGTGCTGCTACCATGCACTTGGCCTGTGCTGTGCTGTGCAGCGTGCTCTTCTGGTGCACACCTCAACAGCATACTTAAACTTTGGCCGCAAAACTAAAATAGGTCAAGCCCACATCTTTTTACATGTTCGTGCACATGTATGTATCCCGGTATTACAGACAAAATAGAGAGCTGATACAGTTTGTTAAATCCATACAGTGTGAATGGAATTATTTTTAAGAACTGCAATAAGCTGCATCAAGCAGCACTCAACAGCCCCAAACAACAGTACACTATACAGATGTGAGTGCACCAAGTAGCCCTCAATAGCACCAAACAACAGTACACTATACAGATGTGAGTGCACCAAGTAGCCCTCAATAGCCCCAAACAACAGTACACTATACAGATGTGAGTGCACCAAGTAGCCCTCAATAGCCCCAAACAACAGTACACTATACAGATGTGAGTGCACCAAGTAGCCCTCAATAGCACCAAACAACAGTACACTATACAGATGCGAGTGCACCAAGTAGCCCTCAATAGCACCAAACAACAGTACAATATACAGATGCGAGTGCACCAAGTAGCCCTCAATAGCACCAAACAACAGTACACTATACAGATGCGAGTGCACCAAGTAGCCCTCAATAGCACCAAACAACAGTACACTATACAGATGTGAGTGCACCAAGTAGCCCTCAATAGCCCCAAACAACAGTACACTATACAGATGTGAGTGCACCAAGTAGCCCTCAATAGCCCCAAACAACAGTACACTATACAGATGTGAGTGCACCAAGTAGCCCTCAATAGCACTAAACAACAGTACACTATACAGATGTGAGTGCACCAAGTAGCCCTCAATAGCCCCAAACAACAGTACACTATACAGATGTGAGTGCACCAAGTAGCCCTCAATAGCCCCAAACAACAGTATACTATACAGATGTGAGTGCACCAAGTAGCCCTCAATAGCACTAAACAACAGTACACTATACAGATGTGAGTGCACCAAGTAGCCCTCAACAGCCCCAAACAACAGTACACTATACAGATGTGAGTGCACCAAGTAGCCCTCAATAGCCCCAAACAACAGTACACTATACAGATGTGAGTGCACCAAGTAGCCCTCAATAGCACCAAACAACAGTACAATATACAGATGTGAGCTGCATGTGTTTGGGTTTCAGTGACTGGATTTGTACATGGCACAGACAAATTAGGAGCAGGACACTTCAGGTAAACGTTTTGGATTTTAAAATTAATAGTTGTAATTTTCCTATGGAAGCAACTTTGGCATGTTTCAATTGCAAGAGTTACCACATAATCAGTTTTTTCCTTTTTTTTGCAAAATGCCAGTGTTTGACTGGAGGTCAAATCCAGGTATTAAATAGTTATGTGAATAGCAAATAGTGTGAATAGTATAAGAATATAGTGCGTGATTTGAGACAAAGCTACAGATCAGTTTTACACTTAGCAGAAAGGACATAGGATGGATGGGATTATGGGAAGTCTGTCACTTCCTCTTGCTTTTTCTCTCTCACTTGAAATTGTTAAGAAAAAAATCTCCCATCAGTTGCAGTGGTCCAGTCCAGTGGAATGCGTTGACTGTCCATGATTTCCTTCTATCTTCTCTGCCTTGATATGGACATGCATGATCTAGCCACCGTTGCAAAGAGGCCATCAGCCCATTTCCCCAGAACACATACATGCAGTTTACACATAGTTG
Organism: Electrophorus electricus; assembly: GCF_041902795.1. Classification (NCBI taxonomy): domain Eukaryota; kingdom Metazoa; phylum Chordata; class Actinopteri; order Gymnotiformes; family Gymnotidae; genus Electrophorus; species Electrophorus electricus. The sequence goes on along the minus strand of NC_137502.1, from coordinate 7,918,225 downwards.
CACTTTTGATTAAACACACAATCAACACCCATGGAAGCTTCACTGCATCTCTTTTGCAACCACACCATAGTACTCTTGTTTCATCATGGTTAAGGTAAACTAAGGTGGTTTAGATACATTGTGATGGAAGAAAAATCTCTGAGGTTTTTGTTTTAGGAAATACACTTGTAAATACCTATACATAGTACAACACATTTTAATGGTCTACAGATTATATAATAATTAACTCAAGTACACAATCCAAGTACACAATAATTAAACACACAATTGTTTTGTTTTTTTTCTGAACAGGTAATTATTTACTTCTTATGTTATATGTTACAATAAACAAATATGCTATCCATTAGAAACATAGGTGCAGTGTTTGCAAATAAAACCTCAGTACTCCTGTTTGATTCTTAGAAATGAGAAAAAATAACAAATGCCCCTCGTTTCTGTACCTTAAGGACAAAGAACATGGAGCATGGTGAGTCAGGCCAGGGCAGGCCCCAGGGCTCGGGGGTAGGCTGTCCCACCACACCTGATGTTCTTTGTCCTGTTGGTAGGCTGGCCCAAAAGGTCATGACCATGACCTCAGTTTCCAATGATCTATATTCCAAGCAGCCTTCTTCAGCCAGACGGACAAGATTCATCACGGGTCACATGTATCTGCTCCCTGCTGAATGTCAGCCTTTCATACACAATATTGAAACAAAAGTCAACTTTATGACAGCCCAGACTTAGATGGAAAGGCATATCTTTAAAGCAAAGGTTATGCTTAGGAGCCTTTCTGATTGTAGAGTTTGCTTAAGTTCTTTTAATGGATGCTGTGGCTGGGTAAGGTCAGATTTGTGTTCCTGCGAAATCATTTTTGTGCATGCATACATGCTCAAGTACAACAATCATGTCTTCAGAAGATAACTTATTATTTAGCGTCAAGGTCTTGGCTAACAGTGGCGGGTACAGAAAGTTTTGCATTTGAAGAATTTAAGGCCTCCTCTAAGTTATTATAGCCTTAAGGGGGATACAAGGGGTAAACTCATTAACTCCATAACTCACATAATGTAAGCGACAGTGTACAACCAAATACACATTCTGATGATTCTGTAGTGTAGTCAGATTACCATATTGCCAGTATATTAGGAAATAAAACAAAACAAAAAACAAAACAAAACAGTGGAAAGACATTTAGATTTTGTTCCTCTCTGTGTGTGTATGTGCGTGCCTGTGTGCATGTGTGTGTGCACATTTGTGTGTGTGTGTTTACAGCAGAGAGAGAGAGAGAGAGAGAGAGAGAGAGAGAGAGAGAGAGAGAGAGAGCAAAGACCACATAGATGCAAAGCCTGAAAAAGACAGGACAGAAAGAACAGGATAGAGAGAGACAGAACGAGAGAAAGGCACTGTGCTAATGACTTCACAGCCCATTAGCCACTTAGCCTGATACACTACACCTCATTACTCCCTCAGCGCACCCGAGCATTAACACGTGAATCCATCCGCTCGGTCAGACCTGTCCTTTCACTCACGAAATAACACCCCTTCCCATCCCTGTGCACGAGTATGTTTGCCAACACCTCCTTTTGGCCATGTCTGTGTAGCACCAAGCGATTGATTTTATTATCTTTACCAGTAACATAAACACACTTGGCTCCAATGCTGTTGGCTTAAAGCCATGGCAAAACGAAAAAAAATGATTGCAATAAAAAGGATCTCAATTAGAGTTCAAGATAGAAGAATTTTGGAATAAAGAGGGACGTCCAAATTATGAGGACATTTCAGTTGGCCCACGCAACCAGTGAGTATTAGTCAGTTGCCTTAACTATAGACAATGAAGGGAGGTAGGTTTTCCACAGGGAAAAACGGCCAGGCTGCACTGAACAGGCTCCAGTGGGGTGGCTTCTGTAGTGCTGCGTCAGGAACAGGCATTCAGATCCACCCTGCCTCGTTGGCAGTCCCAGCCGGCCGGCGAGAAGTGGGAATAGCTCCAGGAGCTGCCCCGAATTGACGCGCTGGCCAAGCGCCACTGGAACATTCGTGGCGTCTTCTGAATGCTGGCTAGCAGCCACAGTTGCACACCTCTGGTGTACATACACCGAGGCTACGCATATTAGCACAGAGTGCAGCGATGCTTCAGGGGATTCTGAGCGTACAAAGCTGGGCCCAGTTTGTTTTGCATGTATGTAATTATGAAATGAGTAACAATTAAATTCATGATTTACACAATTGCAATGTTACAGGCTTTCAGTGGGCTAGACTGCAACTGTCTACTAAAGGCAGGGGCAATTGCTAAAGTGGAAGTACTGCACATTCCCTGCTCAAATTGAAGCTTCTACAGGGGGGAGAGAGAGAGAGAGAGAGAGAGAGAGAGAGAGAGAGAGAGAGAGAGAGAGAGAGAGAGAGCTAAGGATACCCTCTGTTTGGTCAGAGGGCACTGTGACCTTGATCTGGAGAGTCTACTGTATGTTTTCTCAGGGACTTTCACATGAGCACTGAACATATGCAAGATATGTTTAGAGCTACTGTCTTTAAATGCCGACCTCCAAACAGGAGCCTGACCAAAGAGTTTTTAACACATTCATTTCTTTCCACAGATGAATGACCATGTCTGTGATCAATTCATACATATAGCGCTAGGATGCATAATTTGATAATATCCATGTTCATTAATGTTCTTTGTTTCTCCTTGTGGTTTCCTCTTTCATATGTTGTAGCTTTCTCTGTGCTCCACAGGGACTATATATGCTCACATCTCTGTTAGAGTGAAGCACTTTAACATGCTGAAGTGCAGACAGACAGAATGTGTTTTTTCAGCTGGTATAAAGCCACTCCAGACCACAAGCATTTCAGTAATGCTGAGTTTTAAAAATTGTTTGTAAAACACTCATGTTTCGAGACTGTCCATGAGAGAGTAGAGTTTAGGCTAGTGGCTAACTAGTGTTACCACAAATAATAGCATCTTGTAGTTCTGTATCCTTATAAGCACTGACTGGGCCTTCATCACACTCAGAGACAGACAGACGTGCACTGCACGCACGCATGCGCACTCAAAAAAAACGTTTTACATTTTTTTTCCCATTCCTGACTTAAAGAAGAGACGTGTGCTGAGCTGAAGGAGGAATCACACAGAGGGAAGGTATTGTTAAAGGAGCAGAGCTCTAGCCAAGCTCCATAAATCATGTGCCTGGGTATGAGTGTATAAGATGATGACCTTGTCATATTTTAATGTCAGTGTAAATTCGGGGTATG